>NC_089801.1:80354040-80616080 GCF_029633855.1 Hoplias malabaricus
CCTGTAAAATAATATATTCATAATAAAGTTATATTACGAGAATAAAGTCTATTTAAAATTATTTAATAACGTTAATGTTCAAGAATAAAGTGAACATTTTTAGAATAAATAAAAATTTGAGGAAGTTTTATTGTTGAAGCTGCGTTCTCAACAATTCTCAACAGTTGACCTGCTACTGTCATATTTCTCAAGAATGAACGTTAAAAAATGAATAAAACCATAAAGAATGAGCGCGCTGTGTAGAGGATTACACCGTCAGTGCCACTGTAAAGCTGCTTATTTGTAATTATCTGATTAATTTAGACTGTTGCAGAGGTGTTTGCTGATAACTATTTTCTTCATTCTGTGTTGTCTTCAGCAAAAGCGTAGTCTACGAAATAAAGGTACAATACTTTTAATAAACAGACACAAGATGAAGGAGACACATGAAGCTGGAACTGTCCTTTTTCCACTGGAGGAGCAGGGACTGTGTTGTGGACGATGATAAATTGGGCAACATTAGGTTCTGACCAGCTTTAATGGACTCACTAGGTGTGTAACTGTGTCAAATCAAATCAAATCAAATTTATTTATATAGCGCTTTTCACAACTGTTGTTGTCACAAAGCAGCTTCACAGAATTCCAGTAAGACAAAGATTTGACATGAAATGTAAAAACAAATGTAAAACCCTCAAGTGAGCAAGCCAGGGGCGACAGTGGCAAGGAAAAACTCCCCCAGCTGAGGAAGAAACCTTGGGAGGAACCAAGGCTCACAAGGGGTGACCCATCCTCCTCTGGTCAATCTACTGGTGATAATAGTTAATATTCCATGAGAACTTCAGTGTAGGGACAGCTTCAAGGCACTTGGTGGTTGCTGGAGCGTGGGCAGCTGGTCTGAAGCGTGGAGGTCATCGACAGTCATCCGTCAGTGTCCAGACAGACAGGTGGGCAGTTGTTTACTCGGAAAGATGTAAAGGGATGGAATTAGTTTTGAACTGTTTTGTGTTTGTAAAGTAGAAAATATGAAAATTTCCAGAGTGTGGCTAATGACTCCGGCAGATCTGACTATGACAGCTTTAACTAAAAGGAGAGAACCAGGAGGACACACAGACACGGGAGCATCCTGAAACACTGGCATCCCTCCGCTCCACCGTCAACAAACCTGAGTGATCGCGAGAAGCGGCGGGACGACAGCACCAGCGTCTCAGTTTACTATAATTCCCTGTGTCCATGGACCCCCCCGGATCTGCCGCCTTTATCTATGGGGGAGCATTAGCTACCAAAAGATAAACTAAACAAATGTGTTTTTAGCCTAGATTTGAAGATTGCGACTGTGTCTGAGTCCCGAACATTTTCTGGAAGATCATTCCAGAGTCTGGGGGCTTTATAAGAAAAGGCTCTTCCCCCAGCTGAGGCCTTCTGAATTCTGGGAACAATTAAAAATCCAGTATTCTGTGATCTGAGTGAACGTGGAGGCTCATAATAGGAAATTGTATCTTGAAGATATTCAGGAGCAAGCCCATTTAGAGCTTTATATGTTAATAACAAAATTTTGTAGTCAATGCGGAATTTAACAGGCAGCCAATGAAGTGATGATAAAACTGGGCTGATATGTTCAAATTTTCTAGTTTTAGTGAGGACCCTAGCTGCAGCATTTTGAACTAGTTGAAGTTTTCTAAATTGCTGCTGGTGCATCCTGACAGTAGTGCGTTACAGTAGTCAAGCCTTGAAGTAATAAAGGCATGTACTAATGTTTCTGCGTCCTGAAGGGATAAGGCATTTCTAATCTTAGCAATATTGCGAAGATGTAAAAAAGCTGTCCTAGTGATACTACCTTTGTGTTGATCAAATGATAAATCCGGGTCAATTATGACACCAAGATTTTTTGCTGCTGAACCAGGTTTAATTGGAGAGTCAGCGAGATTTAAAATTAAATCTGATAATTTATTTCTTGCCACTTTTGGACCCAAAAGCAGGACCTCTGTTTTGTTGCTGTTTAGAAGGAGGAAGTTACGCAACATCCAGCCTTTCACGTCTTTTAAACAGTCCTCTATTTTCTTTAATCTGTGTTTGTCATTGGGCTTGGCTGAAATATACAATTGTGTGTCGTCTGCGTAACAGTGAAAGTCATGGTTTCTTATAACTGTGCCTAGCGGTAACATGTATAATGTAAATAATAATGGTCCTAAAATAGAGCCTTGTGGAATTCCAAATCTTACTTTAGAATAATTTGAATTTAGATTGTTTACTTTTACAAATTGATAACGTTCCGTTAAGTAAGATTTGAACCATAAAGGGGCTGTCCCTGTGATTCCAACCATGTTTTCTAACCTTTCTATGAGAATATTGTGGTCTATTGTATCGAAGGCTGCGCTTAGGTCAAGAAGCACCAACAGGGATACGTGGCCTTGATCAGAGGCAAGAAGAAGATCATTTGTTATCTTGGCTAGAGCTGTCTCTGTACTATGATGTTGCCTGAATCCAGATTGGAATTTTTCATATATATGATTCTTATGTAGATATGAACTAAGTTGTTGGGCCACAGCTCTTTCTAAGATCTTGGACAGAAATGGCAAATTAGAAATAGGCCTGTAATTAGATAGTGTACTAGCATCAAAATTTGGTTTCTTGATCATAGGTTTAATAACTGCTAGTTTAAAAGCTTTGGGTACATGGCCCAGACTAAGGGATGAGTTTACTATAGTTAAAAGAGGATCAATAATAGCTGGTAGTATTTCTTTGAGCAACTTTGTGGGAATTGCATCAAGTGTGCAAGTTGTACAGTTTGCGGAGGTGATAATCTTCTCTAGTTCTAATTGTGGGAGTGGGTAAAAGGTTTCAAGTCTTTCTTTTACAGTTATATTATGTTTTATATCTTTCACATCGGGTGGCAGCCAGGATGGATTTGATCCTGTGGCTTGAGTTTGTTGTCTAATATTCTCAATTTTATTATTAAAAAAGTCCATAAAATCTTTACTGGTGAGAGTTGCTGGAATTAGTTGTTCAGAACCTGCTTGATTTTTTGTAATTCTAGAAAACACACTAAACAATGCTCTCGGATTATTTTTATTATTGGAGATCAGCGAGGCCAGATATGCTGAGCGAGCTTTAGTGAGGGCATTTTTATACTCTATAAGGCTGTCCTTCCAGGCAGAATGGAACACTTCAAGCTTGGTTAATCGCCATTTCCGCTCTAGTTTTCGTAATGTTTGTTTTAAAGTACGGGTCTTATCATTATACCATGGTGCGAGCTTTTTCTGTCTTATACTTTTATGTTTAAGTGGTGCTACCTTTTCTAAAGTAGATCGACAGGTAATCAGTTAGTACATCTAGGTCCATTGGGTCTGATGGAGTTGGAACTGGTGTCGATAGTTCTGGTAGGTTTTCTATAAATTGTAGGGCGGTAGATGGTTTTATTATATGCCTTGTAGAATAGCGAGGGTTCCTACATATATTATGGCTAAAACGTAGCTCATATGAAATTAAGTAATGATCGGAGATTGCTGAGGATTGCGGTAAGATATTAATTTTGTCAATGTTAAGACCTAGTGTCAGAACTAAGTCTAAAGTGTGACTGTAGTAGTGTGTAGGCCCTGTTACATTTTGAGTAATACCAATGGAGTCTAAGATTGAGGTAAATGCCTTTTTTAGTGGGTCACTTTCCTTCTCAAAATGGATATTGAAATCTCCTACAATTATAACTTTATGATTGCACACCACTAGGTTTGTAGCAAAATCGCTGAATTCTTTCAGAAATTCTAAGTAAGGCCCTGGTGGTCTGTAAATGTTGCATAATAAAAATGCGTCCTTTTTTGTGACCGGATTTGTTATAATAGTGGAGAGAACCTCAAAAGAAGAGAAGGTGTCACATTGTTTAAGACTAATTTCTAGGGTATTTTGGTAAATTACACATACTCCACCTCCTTTGCCTGATATTCTTGGGCTATGTGCATAATTATAGCCTAGGGGGGTGGCTTCATTTAGTGGTAAATATTCATTTGGTCTAACCCACGTTTCCATGAGACAGAAAACATTGAATTTATGATCACTTATAATATCATTTACGATGAGTGCTTTTGAGTTTAGTGATCTTATGTTGAGTAACCCAAATTTTAGTTCTGAGGTGTTGCTGCTAGGTGTTGTGTATGATTTAATATTGATTAGGTTGCTGAAACAGGCTGATTTTGTTTTTCTACTTTTACATTTAGTTCGGGGGAAAGACACAGTCTCAATACAGTTGAACCTGGGTGACGCCTTAAGACAGTTCGCAGACGGTCGGTTTAGCCTGTCTGTCTGCGGCCTGGTCCCGGCTCTGGATTGTCAGCAGCTATCTACACTACTCTGCTGACTAACTAAAAGACTATGTGCTATGCTGCAAGAAAGTAAGGCAGCACCCTCCCGCGTGGGGTGGATACCATCCCTACCTATAAGACCAGGCTTGCCCTCAAAACGAAACCAATTGTCTATAAAGCCCACTTGATTTTCGGAACACCACTTGGACATCCAGCAGTTTAACGCCCAAAGTCTGCTGTAAGCTTCGTCGCCACGCCGCATTGGTATGGGGCCAGAGCAGATTACAGCATCGGACATCGTCTGGGCCAGTTTAATCACCTCTGTAATATTACCCTTAGTTACCTCAGACTGCCGCAGACGAATATCATTGGCCCCTACATGAATGACTACCCTCGAATATCTCCTATTAGCTAACAGTCTAAGGTTGCCACTAATATCCGGCGCTCTGGCTCCCGATAAACAGCTAACTGTTACTGCCGGCGCCCCTAAAGGAGTAGCTAATTTCACGTGTCAAACAATAGAGTCTCCTATAACCAGAGCACTCTTAACAGGCTCCTCAGCGGGTGCTTCGCTGAGCAGGGCAAACCTGTTTGACACGCGAATCGGAGGAGCGTGGTGTCCCGGTGGGCTAGCTTTGGCCTCAGCGTTAGCATCAGCCTTAGCTTTCCGGCTATGACGCCGAGACGTCACCCATTCACCCCGCTGTGAGGGCTCTAACGCCGGAGTCGTGGGGGTGCTAACTCTCCCTAAGGCACCCGGAGTTGCTAGCACTGAATCTCGCTGTTTATCCCTTAACAATAATAAGCTCCGGATGCGCACTTCTAACTGGTCCACTTTATCCACCAGAGAGCTAACTAGCTGACACTTAGTACAAACACAACCACTATCTTTATCGCTAGAGGTGGAAAAGGGGGTTAAACTAAACATGCCACACTCTGAGCAGGCAAAACAGCCAGTAGTAGCCATGGAATTGCAGGTACTTACCGCTTTTAGTTGATTTTAGTAACTTACACCAAGAACGTTACTCCAGGGTCCGGTGGCAGTTTTAGTGCCTCTGTAATGAATATTCCTGCGGAGACAATCTAAAAGATAGATCTATGGATGGTTAGTAGGTTATAAAAACAGATATAAATATAGAAATAACAGTGGAAACGAGTAAACAGGAAAACCCGAGCGATCAAAACAGCTTCCAAACGGGTACAGAAACAGCCAAACGGGTTGCCAGATCCTTGAAGTTATCCTTTTTACAAAACTCGGGGTCACAAATCCCCTCAGTGTCGTATCATCATCACCACTTAGGGCGCCCTCTTGTGGACGATATGAGGTATTGTCTGATCTCATCTTCACCGGTTCAGGCTTAATTCTGTCCACAAAAGCCCCGTTAGGTTTTATTTATTGTTTAATGTGGTAATTGATAAATAAAGACAACAGCGGGTCAGTTGGATTTTACTGAACACTTTGAGAATGAGGTGTGATTTTGGCCGCGGCTCTGTGCCGCACAACAGGAGCCCACTGTCCCACCTCCAGCTGAATGTGCCGCGACAAACTCGCTCAGTTCACAACGAAATGGAGTCCCACCAGATTCACTCCCTCCTCGACACCAACTGTTAATGTTTCAGTGGTAAACAGTGGGTGTAGTGTGTAAATAAGGAATGGAGAGATCAGACTAGTGTCCTAATGCACAGCCTGAGTCATGTCTGTCTGAAAATGATTGTTAAACTGAGGGAACGGATTAAGTCTCAACGATATTTTTCCACCATAAGACTTTCGGGAGCGACTGGGAACATATTTTAGAATAAACTCAAACTTAAGATAATCTCTTACTCACCACGCCACAGTAAACGTGCCTTTATTTCCTGAGTAACGGTAACGCACTGTTCTGGAGCTCCTAGCGCCCAGGCAATGGTAAGTTTTGACGTAAAGTCTTCGTGAATTCAACGTTGAGGGCGTTCCTTCTTAGATTCAGTGCAGCTGTGGACCAATGAGCGGCTGCCGGCTGTGAGCGGGGTCCTATTCCCCGGTGGAGGGGTGCGCTGCTGGACGCCGCTCTCCACAGGGATTCGCTCACAGCTCTGAGGGGGCGGGTCAGAGGTGATTGACACCTCTGTAAACCAATAGCAGAGATGCAGATGAAGACAAAGAGAGTCGATGTGCCGAGATCACTCACTCTCTCTGGGTCTGGGAGAGAGAGGGAGCGCCTGGGAACATATTTTAGAATAAACTTAAATTGACTTGTTTTATCGCAGAACAACCAAATAAAACCTTTATGTTTGGTGACAGACTATTTTAAACGTTTGGTCACTTTGAGGTACATATTGTCTATTTTCAGAAAATACCGACAACTGCATCTGTGTAAGAATGAGTGTTTTAAAATAAGAGCGGTATTTCCAACGAGGGCCACAGGGGGGCAGTGTGAGCCCGCAGCGCTTTACCTCCTCTCCCTCCTTTAATGATTTTACTGGTAGTTTTATGGAGAGAGATTAGTCTCAAAATACTTTACAAATGCGTAAATGTTAATCCACAGATGTGGCGGTCACACCCTGTTACTGAAGAAGAATATTCTGTTGTGTTTCACTGCAACAACAAGCTGAATGTATGAGAGTAAAGACTATAAGAGAATGTAAACACAAAAGATCCTCAGTGATTTCTCTGGTAAAAAAGAAAGAAAAAGACCCAATGTTCCCATGACTAACTCCACAGCTATTAAGAGCTTTATTTATATAATCAGTTTATATAATCATGTACCAACAGTGTTTTAAGAGAAGAATATTCTTTTCTATTGTGTGTCTTCATGTGATTTTAATGCTGTTTTAATCTATGAAATTAGTCACTTGATAAACCACAGTGTAAATAAATATTAATCGTTTTAACACAAACTCAGAAAAGAAATCAGTGTCTCACTGTTAACAGCAGCAGTGTTTAATAATTCTTCAGTTTAATTCTTGCTGTAATTACAGACTTTTATTAATATTTATTTATTGTTGGGATTAAAACCATGAGCCTGAAGCTAAACGTGACACAGGGGGTGTTTCTACAGCTGTAGTGGCTATGACTCCAGAAGTAGAGGGTGAGGAGGAAGAGGCTGTCGAGTAAAAAGCTCTGTGCCTGGTTCACCTTGAAGAACAAAGCCTTATTTAAAAAACCCAACAGTTTCCACTGAGTAAAGTTCCTTGTCGTTCTGATGACGTAGAATCCCTAAATTCTTGAGATCATTAAAGTAACGTTTAGTTTAAATCAGTGTTGGAGCCAGAAACAGACCCTGGGCAAAAGTGTGTGGACACAATCATTCTTCCTAAAATAATAAACAAATGCTAATTTTAGCACATGGTCAAGGTTTTTATCACGGGGCGAGTGTTTAACACGAGCAGGACACGAGTAATTATTTAAACACAATGCAGCATTAAATGAACATTGCTCTGAAATGTATTTGATCTAGAAGCTGTTACACGCTGAATATTTAATTGTGTATTAATTTGACGTAAAGTACTTCACTTGATTTTTAATTTTCAGAGAAATCCCACAGTTTTCAGTCGAGTTGAATCTGAAGAATATCACTCACTTTATGAGGTATTTATGCAGAACACTGGCTCAGAGAAAGAGTGATTCACACATATATATTTACATTATGAACGCATATAATATCACCTTCTCTTTGATCTTTCTGCTGCAGTAAATTCTCCTCGAGTCGTTTTTCACCAGTTCACAGGCTTCATCCACTTTCATCAGCACAATGACCTGAGGTGTGTCCACTACACAATCACACAGGAGATTACACACATGTAACAAAGCTCAGCAATAAACCATTAATAAATGAGGGGATTCTATATAAATAACACTTTAAATTTCACTTTAAAACTTTACAAACGTTACCTTTTTTCAGGAAAAACAGTTGAAACCTGGACTCGTTTCACCACGGCACTTTCAGTCTTTCAGCGTCTGAGATGAATCTGGGCTCAGAACCTGGTGCTGTTTATGAACAGAAATGTTATATGGCTCTCTCCTTTCAGAAATGTTTCAGGGTGCGTTTCTTGATGCAGTGGCTGACTGTGTTCAGTTTCATCTCTGTTTCTGACTCAGAAACATGTGCCCCCTGATTCTCCCTCTGTTCCGGGGGCAGGTGGGGGGCATAAGGCACAGTTGGAGAAGCACTGGTATAAAGCACCCACACATGAGCCTAAGGTCACCATGTCCAGTGCCGAGCAGAGTGTAAAATCTCCCAGCACTGGGCGGTGAATCAGTGGAACTGTGCTCTCTGGAGTGATGAAGCTCCATCTGATGATACCTCTGTGATGAGCTGGAGATTCATCTCAGCACCGACCCTCACTAACGTCGCTGAATACAATCAAACCCTCAGAGCAATGTTGCAGCACAGAATTTAAAGCCTTCATAGAACATAGAAGACTGTTACTGCAGCAAAGTATCAACAAACCCACTGTTAATGCCCTTCATTTCAGAAAAGCACTGGAGGAGCAGGTGTCACATTTGGCCTGGAATGATGGCATTGACTCAGGGTGAGGCTGGATACTTCACCTCAGCCACAGCTCCACTGTGTATGAGCCACATGTCAACATCTGGTCCACGCCTGACTCACACAACACACACCATAACCCAAGTCAAGCCCAGCTCCTTAGAGTCGGCCCACGCCTGGCCACACAACACGAGCTGTAACTCAAGCCAGGCCTGGGTCGTGACTGGGTTAGGCTCCGCAGTGAGTTTGTGTCAGAAAGGACAGGCTGTGTGTGTAACTGAGTGAGAGTTTAAGTCTTGTGCTGATGTGTGGACACCTGGGTTTCAGTTTCATGAAGGACACAAGAGGTTTTAAACTGAGAAAAGCAGAACACTCAGTTACACTACATTACACTATGTGTTTGGACACTGACCCACAGATTAGATATAGAAGAGTCTCTCTCTCTCTCTCTCTCTCTCTCTCTCTCTCTTTCTCTGTGCGCATGCGCGAGTGTTGGAGTGAGCGTGGCGTTGTGAGCTTGAGTGCGAGCAGTTGGGGTTTTTGCCAGTTTTTTTTGTGCGTGTGCGTTACTTTCAGATTTTTTCTGAAGTTTGTGTGAGTGTGCCTGTGTGATGTGTGTTTGGTGGTGTGTTTGAGGAGCTAGGGCCTGTGGGGGAGTCTGGTGTCGGCGTTTGGCGGGAGCATGGCGTCCTCCCACACCCGGCTGTGTGAGAGTCTGGAGTTTGGAGGAGTGTTGTCTGGCAGCGGTAAATGTCGTCGGCCATGAAAACAAAGTCTCCGCGTCGCGAATGAACAGCGTGATTGTTTTGTTTTTGATTAGCGAGCAGTTCGTGGTTGATTTGGTGGAAAGAGGTGTGGTGATAAATGACCAGTTCATGCCTGTGCTGCCCCTGAGTACCCCGCCTAAAAGGATTACTTTGTCCAACGTCCCTCCCTTCATTAAGGATGAACAGATCGCTCAGGAGCTTTCCCGTTTTGGGAAGCTCGTCTCCCCGATCAAGAAGATCCCCTTAACCTGTAAGTCGCCCCTAATTAAACACTCGGTGTCTTTTAGAAGAGTGGTTTTCATGGTGTTGAATCGAGGAGCTGAAATGTTGGACTTAGTTTTGAAGTTTTTTCAAAACTCACGGTTTTGTGTACTCAGTGTTTACATCGACTGACAGTACTATGAGGTATTTTGGGTGTGGACAGGTCAGACATCTTGTTCGTGCCTGCCCTGACCGAGTTAATACAGGCACTGAGTGGACGGGGTGCACTGAGCAGTCGGGGCCTGTAGCGGCTGTGCCTGCGGTGGTCGTTCCCCCTGCGACCGCTGGTTGGCCGGCTGCACGGACTCCGAACAGCACAATGTCACCACCGGGGGGGTCCGCTGTTGGGGTGGCTGCCGGGGCCTTGTTGGCCGCGGTGGAACCCTTTTCCGTGGCGCCCTCTGTTGGGGTGGCTGCCGGGGCCGTGTTGGCCGCAGTGGAGCGCTCTTTGGCGGGGCCCTCTGTTGGGGGGGCTGCTGGGGCCGCGTTGGCCGCGGTGGAGCCCTCTTCGGTGGGGTCCGCTGTTGTGGTGGAGCCCTCATCAGCGGGGCCTGCTGTTGGGGTTGCTGTTGTGGCCCCGTTGGCTGCGGTGGAGCCCTCTTCCGCGGGGTCTGCAGTTGTTGGTGTGGCTGCTGGGGCCAAGGTGGAGCCCTCTTCCGCGGGGCCCTTTGTTGGGGTGGCTGCTGGGTCCGTGGTGATAGTGGTGGAGCCATCTTTGGCGGAGCCCTCTGTGGGGGTGGCTGCCATGGCCGCGTCGGCCGTGGTGGAGCCCTCTTCGGCAGGGCCTGCTGTTGGGGTGGCTGCCGGGGTCGCGTTGGCCGCGATGGAGACCTCTTCGGCGGGGCCTGCTGTTGGGGTGGCTGCCGGGGCCGCGTCAGCTGAGGTGGAGCCCTCCTCAGCGGGGTCCGCTGTTGTTGGTGTGGCTGCTGGGGCCGCGGTGGAGCCCTCTTCCACGGGGCCCATTGTTGGGGTGGCTGCTGGGTCTGTGGTGACAGTAGTGGAGCCATCTTTGGCGGAGCCCTCTGTGGGGGTGGCTGCCAGTGCCGCGTCGGCTGTGGTGGTGCCCTCTTTGGCAGGGCCTGCTGTTGGGGTAGATGCTGGGGCCGCGTCGGCCGTGGTGGAGCCCTCTTCGGCGGGGCCTGCTGATGGGGTGGCTGCCGGGGTCGCGTTGGCCGCGATTGAGACCTCTTCGGCGGGGCCTGCTGTTGGGATGGCTGCCGGGGCCGCGTCGGTCGCGGTGGAGCCCTCTTTGGCGGGGCCTGCTGTTGGGGTGGCTGCCGGGGCCGCGTCAGCTGAGGTGGGGCCCTCTTCAGTGGGGCCTTGTGGGGGGGGGGGGGGGGGGGTGGGGCTCTGGTGGTGTTTACGTGGAGGAGAGGTACGGAGGGGTACAGGACAGCTGTTCTGAACTGGCTCCAACCCGAGAAGCAGAACAGGAGGCTGGAGGGGTAATTCTTATGGAGGTTGAGTTTTTAAAATTCCTCATAAGAGAAAGAAGAGGGGCCAGGGGAAGGGGAAAAAACAGGCAAAACAGGATGTGACGGCAGTGGAGGACAGAGACTCGGTTGATGTGGAAAATGCTGCTGAGTGGGCGAAGGAGTGGAGTAGGCTCACTATTCTCAGCCACAGCTCATCCCTTAGCGGTGGGGTGGCACTCCTTTTCTCACAGTCTTTTATTCCGGTCTCTTATACAGTGGAGGAAGTTTTAAAGGGGCGACTTAAAAGTGAGAGCTGTTTTTGAAGAAGACACTTTTGTTTTTATCTGCGTCTATGCTCCAACACTAGGAGCTGAGAGGTTAATGTTTTTAGACGCACTGAGCTCTCTTTTAACAAGTTGTGATTCCACAGAGCTTTTAGTATTGGGTGGAGATTTTAACTGTACAGCACACAGAACAGACCGGAATCATGGCAAACCTCACGCGGCTTCACGAAAGCGTCTTTGTGAGATGCTGGAGGCCCATGAGTTACGTGATGTCTGGATAAGTTTCCATGATGAACAAAGACAGTACACATGGGCCCACAGTAAAGATAACATGCTCTCGCTGGCCAGACTGGACCGCTTTTATTGTTTTAGACACCAACGGTCTCTTTTTACACAGTGTTTTATTGCCCCGGTAGGAATCTCTGACCACTCTATGCTCCAGGGGACTATCTCAAAAAATAACATGAAGCCGCAGAGTGCGTATTGGCATTTTAATACCACACTTTTAGAAGATGCCAATTTTAAAGAGTCTTTTACCTTTTTCTTGGGTGTTTTTAGAGCAAAGAGAAATGATTTTACCTCTGTTCAGCAATGGTGGGACGTAGCCAAAGCTAATGTTAAATTATTCTGTCAACAGTACACTCTCAATGTCACGAGGGACATTACTAGGTCACTTAAAGCTCTGGAGATTGGAATAGTGGGGCTCCAGGGTCTTGCGGAGACCACAGGATATCTAGAGCATATTAGAGCTCTAAACAAAAAGAAGGCTGCTCTGGCTGATTTACTGGGTATAACAGCACAGGGGGCGCTGGTCCGCTCACGCTTTCAGTGCGTGAATGAACTGGATGCTCCTTTTAAGTTCTTCTTTGGTCTCAAGCGTAGAAATGGACAGAAGCGGTACATGCACGCTGTGCGATCAGAATCAGGGGATCTCCTTACTGATCCTGCTGACATTCGCAAGCGAACAGTCAGCTTTTTCTCAAAGCTATATGAGAGCGAGTGCACAGCGACGCAGGAGGTGGAGGACAGGTTCCTTAGGAATGTGACCAGACTTGCGCAGCTGGATGCTGAACTCTCTTTGGGGGAGCTGCACGAGGCCCTCCAAGGAATGGAGAATGGCCGCGCTCCTGGCATTGATGGCCTACCAGTAGAGTTTTACAAGACTTTCTGGTCGGTCATCGGCCAGGATGTGCTGGAGGTCCTCAGGTGCAGCATACGGGATGGAAAGCTTCCATTGAGTTGCAGAGGGCGGTGCTGACGCTGCTGCCGAAAAAGGGGGACCTGTCCGAACTGTAGAACTGGCGTCCCGTGTCTCTGCTGTGCGCTGACTGTAAACTGCTCTCAAAAGCATTGGCCTCGAAACTGGCGAAGGTGATGGAGCAGGTGGTTCACATTGACCAGTCGTGCTGTGTGCCTGGTAGGTCTGTCTTTGACAATGTATTTTTAATTCGTGATGGTTTGGACGTCTCCAGATTATTGGGGTTAAAGACTGGTCTCGTATTTCTAGACCAGGAAAAGGCTTTTGACCGGGTTGAACACGGGTATCTCTGGAAGATTCTGGAGAACTTTGGGTTCAACCCTGGTTTTATTGCCATGATCAAGGTTCTGTACGGTGCCATTGAGAGTTGAAGGTAACTGAAGGTTAACGGTGGTTTATGTGCTCCTTTTAAAGTTTTTAGAGGGATCCGACATGGCTGTTCACTGTCGGGTATGTTGTACTCACTCTCCATTGAGCCCCTGCTCTGTAAGCTGAGTGAGGGACTTGTGGGTTTTTATGTTCCAAACTGTACTGCCCCAATACGTGTCTCAGCTTATGCAGATAACCTTGTCGTACTTATCAGTGCTCAAGATGATGTAAATGTTTTAGTTGATGTTTTACATGATTTTAACATTTTATCCTCTGCAAAGGTAAACTGGGCCAAGAGCAAAGCTGTTTTACTCGGGGACTGGGAAGGTGAAGAACCCAGACTCCCAGACGGACTGGCCTGGGGGCGGGTGGGTTTAAATACCTTGTTGTGCATTTGGGGGACAGTGTTATTAGAGAGAGGAACTGGGACGGTGTGCTGGAGAAGGTTAAGGACAGACCCAACCGATGGTTGTGGCTGGTCCCTCAAATGTCATACCGAGGTAGGGTTCTCATCATCAACAACCTGGCTGCGTCCTCCCTGTGGCATAAACTGGCGTGTGTCGATCCCCCACCAGGCCTGCTGGCCAATTTCCAAACTCTGCTGGTGGATTTTTTTTGGGTTCCTCAGGGGGTTCTTCATCTTCCCAAGGATGAGGGAGGGCAGGGGCTCATTCATTTAGCCAGCAAGGTGGCTGCCTTCCGCCTCCAGTTCATACAAAGACTGCTTACTGGCCCCAAGGAACTGGTTTGGAGGGAGGTAGCCTACAGGATCCTGCACACAGTGGGAGGCCTGGGGATGGACAGGACCCTGTTTTTAATGAACCCAAAGTCACTGGACACTGCAGGTTTACCTGCATTTTATCGTGGGCTTTTTAAAACATGGAGTTTTTTTAAGGTTAAAAGACCGGAGAGTACAACGCAGCACTGGCTGCTGGAGGAACCTCTGCTTCACGGTGCCCGGATGGACATATCAGGCGTGTCGACTCCTGCACTGACCAGAGTCCTGTTTTCTTTGGGGGTCACCACACTGCGTCAACTGGTGGACATTGCGGGACCTGACCTTTCCGGTACAGAGAGCCTGGCTGCACGGTTAGGCCTGAGGTCTCTGTGCGTTGTATCTCAATTTCTTTGCAAGTGGAGGACAGCGTTGACCCCTGAGGAACTCAGGATGTTGAAAGACTACAGTGCAGGGGTGACTAGACCTGCAGAGGCTGACCCCTTTCCTGCCCTCATCCTGGCCCCTGACCTGGAGGACTGCGAGGGGCCCGTGCTGGAGTGTAAGGGAAGTGCCTCCGGGAAGCTGCTGTACAGAGCATGTGTGAAAACTCTAAACAAAACGAGACTGAATGGGAGGGTGGACACGCCGTGGAGGGAGGTTCTGTCTCTCAGTAATGATGTGAAGCCTAAGTGGAGAGCGTTGTACAAACCACCATTAACTAAAAGAGCTGCTGACCTCCAGTGGAGGGTTTTTACATGGGATTTTACCTGTTAACGCTTTTATCTCTGTTTTAAACCCTGAGGTAGCACCAGTTTGTCCTTTTTGCACTCAGAGGGAAACTGTTTATCATGATTTTATGCAATGTTTTAGGCTACGTCCCCTTTTTGAGTTTTTACAAACAGTTTTTATGGCTTTTAATGTGATTTTTACTGTGCACACTTTTATCCTGGGTTTTAAATACAAAAAGAAGGATCGGGCCAAGTGCCAATTGTTGAATTTTATCCTTGGTCAAGCGAAAATGGCCATTTACACCAGTCGGAAAAACAACACTGACAGCAGTGTTCCAGTTTTCATTTAAATGCACTTTTTTTTATACTCAGGTTTTATAGTGTGAGTGTTGTTTCCAAGTAGTTTTTATGTTTCTAAATTGAACTTGGACGAATACTGAGTCCAATTGTTGTTAATAAAGGACCCTAAAAAGTAAAAAAAAAAAGTCTCTCTCTCTCTCTTGCTCTCTCTCTCTCTTGCTCTCTCTCTCTCTCTTGCACTCTCTTGCTCTATCTCCCTCTCACTCTCTCTCTCTCGCTCTCTCTCTCTCTGTGTCTCTCTCTGTCTCTCTCTCTCTCTCTCTCTCTCTCTCTCTCTCTCTCTCTCTCTCTCTCTGATTCACAGTGTAAATCCAGAACTGTGTAACAGGATTATGTTACAGTCCAATGCATTTATATATTGTGTGTTGATGATTTCTTTATTAAACAGAAAGTGAACACATCCTCCACAGAGAACACACTTCTGTGAACTTTACTGAGCCACCACTGTTTATTTACTGGATTTAACACAATGGGTTAAAAATATAAAATATAAATTGTGGCCACATTATGCCTTTTTCCAGTCTGTTAAACTTTCCCGTAGAGAATGTTATAATAACTTATCAGCCTCAACACCATCTTGGGATAGGGACAAAATCACGTAGCTGTGGTAGCTACTGTGAAAACACAGGGACCCTGATTCGCCACAATGTCAACAACAGGTGCTACATAAAAAACAGATATCTTCATGCTCACGTAGAGTAATGCTATTCTTTAAAATGTTTTTTCGTCCATATCTGTCCTTGACCCTCTTCTTCTCTGTTATAATGCAGTGACTTAGCTTTTTTCACTTTTTTGTGGTACTGTTGTGTTTTTAAAATGAATCTTTAAATCATCTTTTTGTCACCTTATTTTATTTTACTTCTTCAAGAACTTACTTAAGTTACTGATAATTTGTATAAAATTGACTTACACTGATTTATATCTATTGTGCAGTCTTCCTAGCTACCACGGTGTTATTATTGTTATTATTAATAATTATTATATTTTATATATATATATATATATATATATATATATATATATATATATATATATTATAATTGTATTACTTTTAATTTGTTAAATTGTTCTCACTGTAGCATGTACTAGCATGTACTAGTGTGTGTATATATATATATATATATATATATATATATATACTTATAAAATGTTTAAATGTTTATAAAATATGTATGAATGTAAATAGTACTGTTATTCATCATACATAGAATTAAAAAAATATAGATACTAAAGATACTTATATATATATATATATATATATATATATATATATAAAAGAGTCATTGCTATAAATAATGCATAATGTTTTAATATTCCCTTAAAGATATTTAACTGTAAATGACTTATTTTTTTTTTTTTAAGGACAATGTTTAAAATAAATTTTATGCATCCCACATCTTGAGACATCTTTGGATGTTATTATAGTCAAAACATCTTAGGATCCATATCTACAGACGTGTCTTAAAGACATTGTACTCAGATCTTAAGACATGCCACAAGATGTCTTCATAATGTGTCTTTAGACATGTCTTAAGACATCCCAAGACACGGTAATGGCTGGGTATGAAGCACTGGGTGATGATCAGGAGGTTTCTATCCACAGGTGAAAAACAAGAATGAGGAAACAAACTGAACCAAAAGTAACTCTGAGCTGAAGAAGATTTCAGAGGAAGACGGTCTGGATTTCACTCGGTAGGTGTTTAATCGTTAACATTATTTTTCTGTGGAAAACTGGCTCATTGTTTACAGCTGTGTGTTTATATCTGCCATTCCTTCTCTTAGTTATGTTTTTCAGGCCTAAGTTATATTTAAGGTGTTGTTTAAAAAGACGTTATTTTGACGTCTGTGAATAAACTGAACACGGCCAAGTGTCTGTGACAATAAACAGGTTCATCCGGTTTACTGCAGAGGAATGTAGAGTTTATTCACCTGGGATTTTAAAATGTTAACTGCTGTCGAACAAAGTCAAATAATAAATGGAGTCCAGACAACAACAATAGAATTAAATAGAAAACAACAACAACAACTACAAACATTTATTTGTGTTTTATAGAAACTAACATTATTATTAACACAGAGACAAACAGTTAAATAAAAAGGGAATTTTGTCTCCTTTTACAATAAGTTCTTTAAAAATGGAGTAAACCTGCAGTAAAACTACATAGTTGTTACAAGCTTGATATTCCTACTGTGGTAGTGCAGTATATAGATGTTCATATTAACTTTAACAGACATGAGCTCTTAAAGGAGCAATGTAGGATATTAACTGTATTTAGTCATTAAATGTCCAGGGTGTGATCATAGATTAAGGAAACAGTCAAAGCTCAAACACTGCTGCCTCTCACAGCACTGCAGTATATTCTCTTTGAGAAGTGCCCAGTCCGGAGCAGAGCTCCTATGATCCCGCCCTCTGTCCAATCATTTTACAGTCCACCGTGTGGCCAGGTCTACAAACAGTGTCTCACAGCCATGAAATGACCAAGTGAACAGAGTTAATGTTAGATTTTACCGGACCCAAAAAGCCCCGCTGCTCTTCTAAAAGTCTCCATGACCAGAGACGGAGTAAAATGAGAGGAAATATTGACCCTGTGTTTGAAAAGGTTAGGAAGTTTACATGTAACAGTAACTCAAGCCAGGCCTGGGTCGTGACGTTTGGCCCAGGTCCAGCTCACACCACACTTGTGCCAATGCTGTTACTGAGCCGTAAATGAATCCCAAAACGGACACAGATTCGGCCCAAATGTGTCTGCTGTCTGGGTCTGTGCTAGGTGTGGAGTTTTATTTAGGCTCCGCAGTGAGTTTGTGTCAGAAAGGACAGGCTGTTTCTGTAACTGAGTGAGAGTTTAAGTTTTGTGCTGATGGGTGGACACCTGGGTTTCAGCTTCATGAAGGATACAAGAGGTTTTAAACTGAGAAAAGCAGAACACTCAGTTACACCACATTACACTATGTGTTTGTACACTGACCCACAGATTAGATATAGAAAAGAGACTCTCTCTCTCTCTCTCTCTCTCTCTCTCACTGTCTCTTTCTCTCTCTCTCTCTCTCTCTCTCTCTCTCTCTCTCTCTCTCTCTCTCTCTCTCTCTCTCTCATTCACAGGGTATATCCAGAACTGTGGAACAGGATTATGTTACAGTCCAATGCATTCATATATTGTGTGTTGATCATTTCTTTATTAAACAGAAAGTGAACACATCCTCCACAGAGAACACACTTCTGTGAACTTTACTGAGCCACCACTGTTTATTTACTGGATTTAACACAATGGGTTAAAAATATAAAATATTAATTGTGGCCACATTATGCCTTTTTCCAGTCTGTTAAACTTTCCCATAGAGAAATGATTATGATAAGCACTGGGTGATGATCAGGAGGTTTCTTTCCACAGGTGAAAAATAAGAACGAGGAAACAAACTGAACCAAAAGTGACGTTGAGCTGAAGAAGATTTCAGAGGAAGACGTCGTTAAGATTATTTTCGTTAACGTTAATAATCGTTAAGATTAATTTTCTGTGGAAAATGGTCTCATTGTTTACATTAGAAATGTGTGTTTATTTGCCATTCCTTCTCTTAATTATGTTTTTCAGGTGTATTTACGGTAAGATATATTTTTAAAAATCATTAGAAACAGGAGCAGTGTGAGTTATCGTTTTGTTTTGGAGTACTCATATCTGACTGAAACTAATAAAACAGCTGCTCGGTTTAGTGGTAGCTCTTCTGGACTAGAAACAGACCTCTACTCAGAGACAAGGCCCCAGTCACGTCACAATGTCCTTGGATTACAGTAGCGCATTGTCAGCTGACCAAATATCAGTCATTTACATGTATTGTTTAAACATTATTTATTAGCTCTAGCTCTTTTTGTCTGTGCTTCAGGCGAGGAAACAGGAGTGACGCCATTTTGACATTTGTTTACAAATACCTAAACACGGCTGAGTATCTGGCAACAAATGGGTTAATTCTTATCAGAATAAAACACACTGGAGCTGCTGCAGAGAAATAGAGATACACCTGGGGTTTTAAAATGTTAACTGCTGTTAAATCTCTCATTAACTCCATGTTTTGGATTTAAGATGACGAAAGTCAAATAATAAATTGAGTCTAGGATTAAATCAACAACCACCACAAAGTAGTTTTTGAGAGTGAATATTTTAACACCAGATGACTTTTATAAAAAAAAAAAAAAAAACAGTGGTCTTCAGGCTTAGCCCTACTCCTACCTCAGGCAACAGGAACAGCACCACATTTCTCTCAGTGCACTCCACCACATCTCTGTCAGCTGCAACACCTGTGACTTTTGCCCAAACAAATGTGTGTATAATGTTATTTACAAAAGCTGAGGTTTTTGTCTGCCATCCACACAAGCATGTCGTTTTAGATCACTGAAAATGGAGGTTTAAAAAACGTTATCCATTGTGGAGATTGCTTTAAAACTGTCATTTAAAAATTGCCATTATCACTGTTCTCATGTGGTTTTCACAGAGGTTTTCTGAGACACTGATGTCACACAGTGTGATTGTCTTTGGCTTAAATGCAAATACCTCCTCACTCCCTCTATAGTGAAGTTCATTAGTCATTAAACTACAATATACATGCAGCTAGCACTGATTTCAGATTCCCACATATGAGTAAATATAAATGATGCTGTATTATAAACTTATAATGCAGTATTAAGACCTAGATTCAGTAATTTAATGACTTGTGTAGTGCACTACATGGAGTATAGAGTGATCTGGGTTTAAACCTCAGGGTTTCTCTCATGTGTCGTGGTGTTTTGATGCCTCTCTATAATAGATACTACGGCCCCCTACTGGACTGACATGATAATGCAACTGTTTTCATATTTGTCTGGATGCGTATATTTTCAAAAACAGAGAGAGGAAAATTGACATTTTTAAACATAAAGGGACCTGTGAGCACAGAGCCTTAGACATCACACACACTACAGGTATCACACACAAACTCAGACACATCACAAACAGAATCTGACAGCTCACACAGACTCGCAGACACATCACACACTTCACATGCAGCATCAGACCCATCACACAGACCCTGTTAATTACCACCACTGAAAAACTCAAAACATTAGAGTCTAATCATGCATCCCCTGACTCCATTTTGTTTTTCTTGCGTACAGAGAGTGTGTTTTTTAATCCAGCGTCTCATCATGCAGCAGGCGCCCAACACACAAAGAGACAGTTGGTAAAGTGCAGATTTTTTTTAAAAACTTACAACATTGAAATAGATATGGATTGTGCTAGTGATAATTAAAAAGACTAAAAACTAAATGTACAAAAGACAGGAGGTAACAACTAACATTAACCTCCTCGATTTTAACATCAGTATTTTTTATTTAGCTTTGCACACATTGGAAATACATACATCTAGTGCATACAAAATCTAGTGCACAGAGACATATCTGACCACATACTACAACCTTTATTTTGTAACTGGGGTTGTTTAGTTTTGTAGCATTTTGTGCTAACCATGTGTGCTGAACTATGTTTAACAAACTGTACTGGACTCTGGCCTTCAATCACTTTCCCACCGGTTTACAGCACTGTTACATTATGTGGCGGATCAGATTTACTTGTGCAATTATTAAAAGATGATAATCAGTGTTTTTACCTCAGCTGTGAGTGGTTTTAATGTTATGGTTGATCAGTTTATAACATACCAAATAAATAAACACTCTCTTTGTATCTCACTCGCTTTACACACACATAACGTTACACACAATATTCATCATCTGTGCCTTGCTCCTCCACTCTGTCTCTCTCTGGGAGAAATCATTTCATTAGCTCTGTTTATAATTGTTTTGTAGCAGTAGCAGCATTCACTGGACTGACTTATGTTACGTTTTTCTGCCACTGTCTTGAAAGTAAATGATGTTTCACGTGCTAGTGGCATGTACCGGTCTCGTGTGGAATATGTGAAATTTACCACTCGTAATCCCCTTCTCAGGACATTAGCAGGATTTGATTGAAAATTAATGCTGATTATGATTATGTACATAACATTTATTAATGATGATTTTACTGGGGAAATACATTTTGAAGTTTTACATATATTTTTGTTTTTTATGTATTATATTATATCATGTGTATAATAGGCACCTATTTCCAAGCTGCCTTTTATTTCAAAGATCTTGGAGAAAGTTGTTTATGCTCAACTGAAATTATTTTTGGATGAGCATAATATTCTGGAGGTTTTTCAGTCTGGTTTTAAAACCTTGCATAGTACAGAGTCAGCGTTGCTCAGGGTTTTTAATGACATTCTCCTGGCCAATGATTCTGGGGACCATGCAATTCTTGTCCTGCTGGATCTAACTGCTGCTTTTGACACAGTGGATCACAACATTTTAGTTTCCCGCTTGCAGCATCTAGTCGGCATTTGTGGTAGTGCTTTGGACTGGTTTAGGTCCTATCTGACGGACAGAACTTTGTGTGTTAGTTTTGCTGGCTCAGAATCCTCCTCAGCTCCCTTATCATATGGAGTTCCACAGGGCTCAATCTTAGGACCCCTCCTTTTCTCACTTTATCTGCTCCCATTGGGCTCTATCTTGAGAAAACATGGCATTGCATTTCACTGTTACGCTGACGACAGCCAGATATATGTCCCTTTAAAGAAGAAAGATGCTTTCTCGATTAAACCACTGTTGTTATGTCTCAATGACATTAAAGACTGGATGGCTTTAAATTTTTTGCATTTTAACGAAAACAAAACAGAAGTGATGGTGTTTGGTCCCAGTGGTCCCTGTGAAGCCCCTCCAGTTGATTTGGGCCCCTTGACTTTGTATGTGAAGCCAACTATCTTAAATTTGGGTTTTAAGATGGACAGTGATTTTAAATTGGACCGCCAAATAGGCACAGTAGTCAGGTCCAGCTTTTTCCACCTGAGGCAGCTGGCAAAGGTGAAGCCAATTCTCTCATACGAGCATTTTCAAACAGTAATCCATGCCTTCATCACATCCCGGTTGGATTACTGCAATGCACTGTATTTTGGAGTCAGCCAGTCCTCCCTCAGACGTCTCCAATTGATGCAAAATGCTGCTGCCCGACTCTTAACGGGATCACGTAAGAGGGAACATATAACTCCCATTCTGGCCTCTCTCCACTGGTTGCCTGTGCATTTTAGAGTACATTTTAAGATTCTCTTATTTGCTTTTAAATCTTTAAATGGACTCGCCCCACCTTACCTCACTGAGCTGCTACACCCCCACGTCTCTGCTCGGTGCCTCAGGTCAGCTGATCAGCTGCTCCTGGAGGTGCCGAGGTCAAAACGTAAGCTCCGAGGAGATAGAGCTTTTTCAAATGCTGCGCCAAAACTGTGGAATAGCCTGCCATTACAGATTAGGCAGGCTTCTTCACTTTCAGTTTTTAAAACTTATCCTAAAACCCATTTTTTATTCCTTGGCTTTCAACTCAGCATGAGAAGTTTGTTTTGTTTTATTAATTTTATTAATGTTGTTTTTATTTAAGTTATTTATTTTTCCTTATTGGTTATTTTATTTTGTTTTAGTTTGTTTTATAAACATCTTTTGTACAGCACTTTGTTTTAACTGTTGGTGTTTTTTAAAGTGCTCTATAAATAAAGTTGAGTTGAGTTGAGTTGAGATATTTTAAATGTAATTTTGTTTTTTATTTATGTACTAAGCCTTATAGATTGATATTATTATTGTCATCAATTTTAATATAACTTGTGTTTCAGAGTAATGGTTTCATAGATCAGAAAGCAGTGTGTTCAGGGTCTAGCGGTGTCTGTGAAGTGGGAAAACTTCATGATGGAGCTGCATTGTAAAACAAACGTCAGCGGTGGAACACCTGACTCCAAGTTAGTTACCATCTAATGATAATTTAAAGGGGTTCAAGTTATTTTATCACAAATAGTAGCAAACCTTATCTATTAAAGCTATAATTACTTTTACATTTACTATAAAGTGCAAATCACATGAAGTGAAGAATCAAATTTCTTTGCAGTCACCAAATGAACCAGGTTATTATTCACAGAGTCATCCCACCTTACAGGGACAGCCACGTGTAAAATAGATCTCTGTATCTCTGATAGGATCTCTGAAATATCCAGACCACTAGGTACTGTGAGTAAGACTGGCCTGTGTGATCATACAGACTACATTTTTAAAGCAAATGCACAAATATAAATAGGGCTCATGACCTGAAACACTTAGCAAACTGATCACTTTCACTCTCTATTTAATCCGTCAGAATGAGCGACCTGCAGCAGTCTGAGGAGATTCTACACATATATAATATTTTGTGTCTTATAAAGACATAGACCTAGACAAAGTACACAGTGGTCTTTGCTCTGACTTCACAAGGATAAAATAATATTATGGTCATCATATATTCACTTTAATCTACCAACTAGTATTGTGTATAAACAGCAGTTAATAAACACAGACTATGTACAGCTCAGTCAGCTTAGACTCTATCATCAGTTCTCACTCCTGTATCATGTAAATGAAACAGAACAAATATTTAAGAACCATGTTCCATGCATGTGTTCCATGTGATGTGAGAACCTCATTTCTGAATTGGAGTCACTGTCACTGCTCATTCACATGAAGTTGTGCTGAGCTAAACTCCGTCATGCTTGTCTTACCGCTTGGTGTCACTCGCTCTCATACACAGTTAATGACTTTCAGTGGCTTTGTCCCTGCATCAGTAAAAAAACATTTACATTGTACATTAAACATTTCTATTCCTTCAGAAATCAATAATCAGTATCTGTTTTCAGGCTTGTGTCAGAAATCTCTCTCTGGACGTCACAAAATCATCAAAAACATTATCAGGAAAAATACTGATCTCAAAACTGCTCCTTTAGATTAATTTACCAAAGCTATAACACAAAACAAACTTCACCAAATTTCCACACTGAGCTCTTTCTCTTTTCTCCACTTTCTATTTCAGAGAGCAGATGTTCAGAGCAGAACCTCCAGAGCCCAGTGGTGTGTCTGTGGAGAGCAGCATCTCAATGCCTGAACCTTCTAGTTTCAGTAATGAAAGACACTGTACTGATGTGAGGTGAGACACAAAACCAGCAGCACATCTTCACCTCTGACTGTGGTCTGCGCTGATGCTTTGTGAAACACAAACTCCATACAGTGGTTGTTACTGAAAAGTGTCATCACGTTCATAGTATTTTTAGGGACGGGGAAATCAACTGAAATCTTGTGTGTGCACATTCTGATAGAAAGTACATTTCAAGTTCAACAGGCTTTATTGTCATTTCAGTTGTATACCAGTACATAGTGAAACAAAGCAACATTCCTCCAGTCAGAGCATTACTTTGCTAATATACTTTACAAATGTAAATCCCATCGAATTTAACTTGAGCTATTTACCATTCTCTCTTCTGTATCCATTGTTTTGAAATTAAAAGCCCCCTGCAGACTTTTGTAATTGGGATTTCTTGGCATTTAACTTTGCAAGCAGTGGCAGCAGCTAATTTGCAGTGGTGGGCGGCTGCTTCAAAATGAATGTGGTGGAAATACTGTGTTTATTCTTATTGCTTAATGTGTCTCACTCATATTAACAGATAAAATTATTTATTTATTCATTTATTTTCATGTCCCACAAGCTTTAGGTTTAGAATTAGAATCATTTTATTGGCCACTGTGCATGCACACAGATCATTAGTTCTCCACATTTAACCCCATCCGTGCAGTGAAACATACATTTACACACACACTGGGGTAGGACCTTTGTTTTTCCTAATTGTATGTTACCCCTAGTTAATGTCATGACAAATGGTAATTTCAGTTTGGAAATCTATGCTGAAGAAGTTTCCTTTCATTCATTCCTTCATTTTCTGTAATGGCTTCATTCAGTTCAGGGTTGCAGTGGGTCAGGAGCCTACCCAGAATCACTGGGCGCAGAGCAGGAACACACCCTGATCAGAGGGCCTGTCCATGACAGTGCATCACACACTCGCACATTCACACTCATAGACATTTTTATACAGCACCAGAGCAACTGGAGGAAACCTTCGCAGACACTTAGAGAACACTTTGCACTCCTCACAGTGACCTGAGGTGGGACTTGAACCCACAAACCCATGACCCTGGAACTGTGTGACAGCGACACTACCTGCTATACATTCTCAGTCTTTCTGAAGATCAGTGACTAAGATGTGTTATCAGGCTTAACAGCTGTGTGACAGAAATCTCTCTGTGGATGTCAAAAAATCTAAACAGCTGCATCAGGAAAAACACTGATCTCCATAGAAAAATCCCCAAATGTCAGTTGTATCTTTCAATAGATATTCACACTGGACTCGTTCTCATTTATCCACTTTCTATTTCAGAGAGCAGATGTTCAGAGCAAAACCTCCAGAACCCAGTGGTGTGTCTATGAAGAGCTACATCTCAATGCCTGAACCTCTTAGTTTCAGTAATGAAAGACACTGTACTGATGTCAGGTGAGACACAAAACCAGCAGCACATCTTCACCTCTGACTGTGGTCTGCACTGATGCTTTGTGAAACACAAACTCCATACAGTGGTTGTTATTGAAAAGTGTCATCACATTCATAGTATTTGTAGGGGCGGGGAAATCAACTGAAATTTTGTGTGTGCACATTCTGATAGAAAGTACATTTCAAGTTCAACAGGCTTTATTGTCATTTCAGTTATTTACCAGTACATAGTGAAACGAAGCAACATTCCTCCAATCAGAGCTCTGAATCGCAGGTCGTGTTTAAAGGGCTTTACAGTACTTTGCTAATATACTTTACAAATGTAAATCCCATCAAATTTAACTTGAGCTACTTTACCATTTTCTCTTCTGTATCCATTGTTTTGAAATTAAAAGCCCCCTGCAGACATTTGTAATTGGGATTTCTTGACATTTAACTGTGGAAGCAGCGGCAGCAGCCAGTTTGCAGTGGTGGGCCACTGCTTCAAAATGAAGTGCCAAAGAAAAGAACAAAACAACTTGCCTGCCTATCCTACTAACTTCCCTAAGAAGAAGAAAAAATACATGAGTGGCACTCGCCCCTTACCTAGTGTATACAACAGTTTACCATCAGTACTGTTGGGTGTTTTACTAGCCTGTCCACACTGAGATAGTGAACAACTGAAGGTTAGCACATAGTCACATTTGCTTACATAACAACTTTAACTCCACAAGGAAAAACAAGTAGCTTAGCCACAAACAAGCAAGTTAGCCACAAACAAGCAAGTTAGCCACAAACAAAAACACCATGGCCTCTTCTCCCCAGCTCTCTCCTTTCTTCCAGCATGGGCCAAATTAAACAAGAAGACCCGCCTTCACTCCAGAAACAGCTCCTTTCATTGGTCAGATACAGGGGTTGCTGTTGATCACCTGTAATAGGACAGGATTAAGACAGCAAGGAAAAAGGGGTGTGGAGAGAAAAAAAACCAGACAGCCTTTCTGGCATGTAACAGTGGTTATCTCAGATAGTGTGTAAAATTAGTCCATGTGAATTGCATAGATAGATAGTGTATGTTTAAATTGCAGTTAAGAGGGTTTATTTACCACTCATGTTTGTTTTTATTAATGAAGGTCTGATTGATAAATATAGACACTGTTTTATGGAGAGAGATTAGTCTCAAAATACTTTACAAATGCGTAAATGTTAATCCACAAATTAAACACAAGTCACAAATACAGGTGCTGGTCATAAAATTAGAATATCATGAAAAAGTAGATTTATTTCAGTAATTCCATTCAAAAAGTGAAACTTGTATATTGTCATTCATTACGCACAGACTGATATATCTCAAGTGTTTATTTCTTTTAATTTGATGATTATAAGTGACAACTAATGAAAACCCCAAATTCAGTATCTCAGAAAATTAGAATATTACTTGAAACCAATACAAAAAAAGGATTTTTAGAAACGCTGGGCGACTGAAAAGTATGAGCATGTACCGCACTCAATACTTAGTTGGTGCTCCTTTTGCCTGAATTACTGCAGAAATGCGGCATTGATCAGTCTGTGACACTGCTCAGGTGTTATATGAGAGCCCAGGTTGCTCTGATAGTGGTCTTCAGCTTTCTGAATTGTTGGGTCTGGCCTATTGCATCTTCCTCTTCACAATACCCCATAGATTTTCAGTAGGGTTAAGGTCAGGTGAGTTTGCTGGCCAATTAAGAACAGGGAAACCATGGCCCTTAAACCATGTACTGGTATCTTTGGCACTGTGTGGAAAATGAAATCAGCGTCTTCATAAAGTCAGTCAGCAGCAGGAAGTGTGAAGTGCTCTAAAATTTCCTGGTAGACAGCTGCTTTGACCTTGGACCTCAGAAAACACAGTGGACCAACACCAGCAGATGACATCACCCCAACCGTCACTGACTATGGAAACTTTACACGGGACCTGAAGAAACCTGGATTCTGTGCCTCTCCTGTCTTCCTCCAGACTCTGGCACCTTAATTTCCAAATTAAATGCAGAAGTTACTTTCATCTGAAAACAAGACTTTTGACACTGAGCAACAGTCCAGTATTTTTCTCCTTGGCCCAGGTGAGACACTTCTGGCCTTGTCACAGGGTCATGAGTGGCTTGACACAAGGACTGTGACAATTGTGGCCCATGTCCTGGATATGTTTGTGTGTGGTGGCTCTTGAAGCACTGACTCAGGCAGCAGCCCACTCCTGTCCCCCAAATTTTTGAATGGCCTTTCCTTGAAAATCCTTTCAGGGTTGTGGTTATCCCTGCTACTTGTGCATCCCTGTTCCTTCCACTCAACTTTCCATTAATATGCTTGGATACAGCAGGAGGGTGTCAGTGACTGCGTTCTGGACATCTGTTAGGTCAGTACTCCCCATGATTGTGTAGCCTCCTGAACCAGACTAAGGGACTGTTTTATCCATAATCATCAACATTAAAAGAAATAAATGCTTGAAATATATCATGCTGTTTGTAATTAATTGAAATGAAACTTTATGATGATATTCTAATTTATTGAGATGCACCTTTATTTTAGTTTCACATAAAGTTATGATATACCTATTTAAAAAAAAAATGTACAAACTGCAGACTGTGAGACACAGAGTGTGATGTATTCATTTGTGAACAGTGAAACATATCTGTGACTTGTGTTTAATTTGTGGATTAACATTTACGCATTTGCCAAGTATTTTGAGACTAATCTCTCCATACGGGACAGCTCAGTCATCGTAGATTTTACTGTGATTGGTTTTCCATTTAAATCATATGAATGAAGAACTACCTCATTTCTTATTTGCAGTTGCTGCCCTAGTCACTTCGCATTTGCATAGGATTTATGTATTAATCATATATAAGAGGTTTTTTATTACCATTCATGTGAATGACTGGTTAATTACATATACAATGTTTACATGTCAAATATCACTTTGTAATTTTTCCACTAATTCCCAGTCCCTGATCTCATGGTTTTATCAAATGCTTGACAGTGTTTAGAATGTTTAGAAGATTCTAATAGATACATTCCGCTCAAATCCTGAATTGTTAATTTACCTATAAAATATGCTTTTATTTTACCAGTATAAATCTAATATTTTGTCTAAGAAATGTATTTTGAAAAAACTAAATGTGCATTAGGAATGAGGAATTAAATTTAATTCTCCAGATACCCACTGGTGGGAGGACAACAGATACATACAGGTCACCTCCATTGTAGCAGTGACATTTTCCAATTATAGATTTTCAGAGTGTGTTTATCCATGAGACATTTGTATGGTGCGTGATTATAGATTTGCCCATTGCATTATTAATTAAATATTTATTATAGAAATTAATAACATTAATAAATACATGTTCAGGGTTTTGAGTGTGAAAATGGTACTAGTGAACTGGACATTAGAAAAGTGTCACTTTGAATAGACATTTACCATCAGTCTGTTTAAAAGTGAAACTATTACTTCCTCTTTTTTGTTGCAGTTAGATTTCATTTATGATTCTGACGTTCACCTGACATCCATTTACACCCTTACATTCTCTCTCTCTCTCTCTCTCTCTCTCTCTCTCTCTCTCTCTCTCTCTCTCTCTCAGGGATGTGCTACTCCAGGATGGTTCCAGGTGTGGAGTGTGTGAGCAGATTCAGACAGATCCAGTCTCTATCACCTGTGGACACTTATTTTGTAGACAGTGCATCAGGAGCCTTAGGGACCAGTCTGTCCACTCAGGAGACTTGACCTGTCCCTGCTGCAGAAGGAGGTTTAAAACAGGCTCTGTTCAGTTTCCACACACGGAGGAGTCCATGGAGCTGGATGAATACAAACCAGTGGATGACGTCCTGCTCAGTGTCTCAGAGAGAAACAAAATCAGCCTGAAGAACAAGTACGAGAGCTTATTTGAGGGATTTAAAACACAAGAGAATAAAATCCTCCTGAACAGGGTTTACACTCAGCTCTACATCATCGAGGGAGAGAGGGAAGGAGTGAATGAGGAACATGAGGTTTTACAGATTGAAAAAACTAGGAAACATCAAGATGAAATAAGATCAATTAGCTGCAATGACATTTTTGTGCTTGATGGAAATGAAAGAGACAAAAAAGCCAAAAATCTCAGAAGCGTTCTGACTAAAGGCATTGCTGGCATTGGAAAAACTGTCTCTGTGCAGAAGTTCATTCTGGACTGGGCTGAAGGAAAAGCCAATCAGGATATAGAGTTCATGTTTGTGCTTCCATTCCGAGAGCTGAACCTAATTAAAGACAAACAGCACAGTCTTCATGGACTTCTGTGTGCCCTCCATCCTGAGCTACAAGGTCTGGACACAAAGGAATATGACGTGTGTAAAACTGTGTTCATATTTGACGGCCTCGATGAAAGCAGAACTCCACTGAAGTTCTCAAAGTGTGAGAAAGTGTCAGACGTGACCAAGGTGTCTTCAGTGGACGTGTTGATGACAAACCTCATCAAAGGCGACCTGCTTCCCTCTGCTCACATCTGGATAACCTCCAGACCAGCAGCAGCCAATCAGATCCCCTCTCAGTACATCAGCCGTGTGACAGAAATTCAGGGATTCAATAATCCACAGAAGGAGGAGTACTTCAGGAAGAGGATTAGTGACCAACACCAAGCCGACAGTGTCATCTCCCACATTAAGACAACGAGGAGTCTCCACATCATGTGCCACATTCCAGTCTTCTGCTGGATCTCAGCAACTGTGCTTCAGCAAATCATGAAACAAGGTACCACAGAAATCCCTAAAACTCTGACTGCAATGTACTCACACTTCCTGTGCACTCAGACAATCATGAGGAAGGAGAAGTATGAGGAGAAAGATGAGAGAGGAACTCTACAGGAACTCCTGAGATCCAACAGGAACATGTTTCTGAAACTGTCTGAACTGGCTTTCAAACAGCTGATGAAGGGCAATGTGATGTTCTATGAAGACGACCTGAGAGAGTGTGGGATTGATGTCACTGAGGCCTCAGTGTACTCTGGGATTTGCACTGAGATCTTTAGGGAGGAGTCTGTGCTTTACCAGAGGAAGGTTTACTGCTTTGTGCATCTGAGCTTTCAGGAGTTCCTGGCTGCTTTCTATGTGTTTCACTGCTGTGTGAACAACAACATAGAGGAACTGAAGTTTCTGAAGCTCAAAACCAGGAAGTCTTATAGGGTTTCACTAGACGAGCTGCTGAAGGGAGCTGTGCGTACAGCTTTAAAGAGTAAGACTGGACACCTGGATCTGTTTCTCCGTTTTCTTTTGGGCATCTCACTGGAGTCCAATCAACAACTCCTGCAGGACCTACTGACACACACAGTGAGCAGCTCTTGGAGCATCAGGAGAACAGTTCAGTACATCAAACGCATAATACAATCAGAGGATCTTCCTTCTGACAGATCTATCAACCTGTTCCTCTGTCTCACTGAAATGAATGACTTATCTTTATCAAGTAAAATCCAAGAGTATCTCAAATCCAAGGATCAGTCAAATGAGAGACTGTCTGCTGATGAGTGTTTAGCGTTAGCCTACATGCTCGTGAACTCAGACGAGGTGCTGGATGAACTGGACTTGAGGAAGTACAACACCACTGAGCAGGGTTATTGGAGAATGATCCCAGCTGTGAGCAACTGCAGAAAGGCCACGTGAGTGTTGTGTCTCAGTGAATTTATTTAAATATTGTAGTGCTGATGCTGAATGAAACAAATTTCCAAATTGGTTTTGAGGCCGTGTCTAAGAAGTTGTTGAACAGAATTAAGATGTTATCATAAGGGATGATCAGTGAAGGTGTAATATGATAAATCTAAAAATCTTAGCACTGTGTTTATTTCTCCTTACAGATTGACTCACATTAATCAGTCCTTGAATTCCTATGAAAGTCTCTGCTCTGTTCTGAAATCACCAAACTCACCCCTGAAAGAGCTGGACCTCAGTCACACTGACCTGCAGGATTCAGGAGTGAAGCTGATCTCTGAGGCACTAAAGAGTTCACACTGTAAACTGGAGACACTCAGGTGAGAGTTGTGTTATTGTGAGTTGAATGTCCATGTGGATAATGTGTGTGTTCTCCTGCTCCAGTTGGCTGCAGTTACCCTCACAAAGTTTAGTTTGGAGTGAAATTCCATGTGGAAATAGAGTGTAAATAGCACTAAAATATTCAGAATAACATTCAGAACAAATGTTCAGATTGAGCTCATAATGTACACAGCCCTGAATAATTAATATTGGAGAAATACTGATGTATGAAAATCTCATAATTCCTGATTCACATGAGTCTGAATTTCACATTCTCTATTTTAACTTCACTTTCTCCTGTATTTACTTTACCTTGCAGACTCACAGACTGTAAATTCACCCTGAATTCCTATGAAAGTCTCTGCTCTGCTCTGAACTCACCAAATTCACCCCTGAAAGAGCCGGACCTCAGTCAGACTGACCTGCAGGATTCAGGAGTGAAGCTGGTCTCTGAGGGATGGAGGAGTTCACACTGTACACTGGAGATAATCAGGTGAGATTTCTGTGTGTTCCTGAGTAGAAAAGGTTTGTAGAAACAGTAAGATTTGCTCTAGTTTTACACAGAACATTTAATAAAGGTTGGTCTGTGATTTGGACAGAAGTGATGTAAATGTTTCTGATATTCAACATTCAAAGCTCCCATAGTTTTCCATTGAATGGTGCAGAGGATGGCTCTGAGATTGTTTACGTTACAAGGTTTTAAACCAGTCACCTCAGTGTGTTTATTAGGAACATTTGGTGGTTCATCTTTGAGGTAAAGTCTTAGTTTTAATATTTCAGGTGTTATAAATGGACAGCTGTGGTGTAGTGGTCAGAGAAGAGGGTTTGGAGCTGGAAGGTCTCTGATTCAATCCCCACGACCCACAGGAATAATTGGGGGTGGGGGGAGTGAAGGAAAAGCACTGTCTTCCTTCAGTCCACGGCTGAGGGGCCCCTGAGCAAGGCACCAACCCCCAACTGCTCCCCAGGCTCTGAGGATGTCTGCCCCTAGTGCACTAGTGTGTGTGTGAGAGTGAGTGTGTGTGTGTGTATATGTGTGAGTGAGAGAGAGAGAGTGTGATATTCCTGCCTTGCTCCGAGTGATTTTTTATTAAGACTCCGGTCCCACCGTGACCCTGATCAGGATGAAGCTGTAACTGACATTTAACAAAGGAATTTATTGCTTCATTCACTGGTTATTTTGGTGACATTTAGAGCAGTCTGTAGTTATTTTCCATTGAGACTAGTCCTCAACACTGTCTTCATCTGACTGTAACTCTCTCTTCCCCCGTTTCTGCCTCCTGAAGTGAGAGGGAGTTTAAAGAGAGTTTAATTTTGGGGGTGAAAGTTCATGTGGAGAAGAGAATACAAACAGTGCTGAAAATATTCAGAACAATATTCAGAAAAAATGTTCAGACTGAGTCTGTTATTAATGCCCCTCTGAATAATGGAAATAATGGAAAGTATTATTTTACTCATTAATCTCATTAAACTGAGTCTGAGCCTGAAATCCACATTCTGTTTGAACTGTGCTGTATTTACTTTGCTTTGCAGACTGAATGTGTATAAACTCACCATGAACTCCTGTGAAGTTCACTTCTCTGCTCTGAAATCACCAAACTCCTCCCTGAAAGAGCTGGACCTCAGTAACACTGAGCTGCGGGAATCAGAAGTGAAGCTGATCTCTGACGGACTGAAGAGTTCAAACAGTAAAGTGGAGATACTCAGGTAAGACAAGCTTTTTATCTTTTAATTTCTGACAAAATGTTTGAAAGTGTTTGAAATATCAGATTGTGGAGGTCTGACGGCGTGGCTCTGCTGCTTCAGCTTCATGATTCACTTTATATTTTTCACACAGCACATGTTCACTATGTTCTTATTCTTATTTCATATTTTATGGGGCATTTTATTGAATGTGTCTCATCAAACCACATTCTCCAACACTATTTACTGTGATCTTCCACATTGATCTGGATTTATGGAGCTGTCAGTTCAGGAACGAGACGAAGGGACTGAAGCACATGCAGAGATGGAGATTTATTAAACAAGTAACGGGGACAAGAAATAAACAAAGGGAGCACAAATGACACAGACACAAAATGAAGGACAAACCAGGGACAGAGAGGAGCTTATGAAGGAAAACACGATAGGAAACACCTGTGAACGCTCAGGACTCACAGGTGCAGGGCGTGGCTAGGAAACGAGCGGAAAAGACACATGGCAAGAAAAACAGAACTGAACTCGTGATCAAAACATGACAAAGGACATAAACACAGGAGAACAGTCACAGATTATAACAGGAGCTCACTTAGTGCCTGAAAAGAGTAAATAAATGAGGTGTTGTGTAAATGTTCTCCCACTGTTTACAAAAACAAACCTTTAGAAACAGTGTGTTTTTTAAATGATATACATTTCTTTCAAAACAATATGGAGCTGTTTTCTGAAACATTTCACTTGAGAATAAACTGGTTTTACAAATACAAATATAAATGTTAGTAAAGAATTGATGTATTTCCTGAAGAATTTCTCCAGATTAAATCAGTTCAGTGGCTGAGTTTCTCTGCTCTTCACAGCAGCAGGTGTCTATAGTTTGTTCTTCTCTACAATAAGTTGGAATAAAGTTTTTTGCTTTGTTTTTCTCGTACATTTAAGAAAATCATCATTGAGTGTGATCATAAATGTCAGTGTGAATCCTAAATCATAAAAGACCTCATAAATGTCAAATGGGTGAGTGAGTGAAGACCTGTGATGCACTGGGGCCCTGTCCAGGGAGTGTTCCTCTTGCAGCCAGTGATTCTGGGGAGGATTCAGACCCACGTGACCCTGAACAGGACGAAGCACTTACAGAAAATGAATGAATGTTCAGATTGAGCTCATTGTTTGTGTCTCTTAATAACGTTTATAACACACAGACACCAAGTTTATAACAGTAGTGTTTTCCACACGTCATAATCCTTGATTCCTGTGAGGGTGAGTTTCACATTCTCTGTTTTAACTCTACACTGTGTTTACTTCTCCTTACAGATTGCCTCGCTTTAATCGGTCCTTGAATTCCTATCAATGTCTCTGCTCTGTTCTGAAATCACCAAACTCACCCCTGAAAGAGCTGGACCTCAGTCACACTGAGCTGCAGGATTCAGGAGTGAAGCTGATCTCTGAGGCACTAAAGAGTTCACACTGTAAACTGGAGACACTCAGGTCAGTTCTGTCAGTTCAGACTGGATTTTTTATGCTTCACCAACATTAAATTTATACATCTTTAACATTTTCTTTAGAGGATACAGTGTTGTGCCCCACACTCTTTTGTAAGATGTATCTAGAGGTATCAAGGGATGGGTGTAACATGGAATGTGTGGTGTAATGTGGAAGTGAGGGAATAACAGAATGCTCTTTTCAGCTTTTATCTAAAGCGAAGTACAAGGTACACTAAAGCAGCAGTAGTGGTATGATAATGGTTTAAGAATACAACAATGCAAATGTAGTTGTAGCAGTGATATGAGAAGTAGAAGACAATGAAAAATCTCAAATGCTATCACCATCCTACTAATACTGGGTGGACTGTGGATGGTGCCAAAGAAAAGAAAAGGTGCCTGTACTTGCCTGTCCACACCAGTAGTGGTGGTAGAGAGATTTAACAAGAGAAGAGCAATCCACAGATTTAAAATGGCTAAAGTGAAGCTAGGCTAAAGTAAAGTTAGCAGCACGACAACTAAACCTCAAACTCAAACTAGTGACAGAAACAACAATCTCAATTTGAGCTAGCAGCAAAGATCATCAAACAAACCAGTAGCAACATCTGTAAACATAAGCTAGCAGCAACAAGCCTCAGACCATAAGTTAGCAGCATTCAAGTATCACAGGTAAAAAGCTCCTCCCCCTCATTGTTCCACTTGGTGGGCTTTATATCCAAGAGGTCCTGCCTCGTCCAGGTGAACAGCTCGTCTTATAGGAGGATTAGGACAGCAGTCTTGGGCAACAGCTCCCCATTGGCTGAACAGGTAATAAACTAGAGAGAGAGAGAGGAAGTGAAAGAAAATAGAGGGAGAAAACAAAACAAACAGTGTCTCTCTGGTACGTAACATACAATATGAAATATTAAGATGAAGTCAGGAGCGGCGCTGTGAGCAGAGCACAGTATGGCCCTGTACAATATGTAGACTTTTAAAAATTTTAAATATCGATATAAGTGATATAGCCTCAGTCCATGCCTCTGTTCTATCTTGATATATTTTAAAATATCAATATATCGCCCAGCCCTGATTATTTAATACATATTAATGATCTTAAACGCTTTCATTTATTAAAAAGTTTTATTTTACTACAAATGTAACATTACAACATTCAGAAGAAACCACAAAAAATCTGTAAAAATTTGCTTTTTGAAACAACAGTAACTTTCCAAGATTCTGATTTTGTATGAAATAAATAACGTAGCAGAAAGTGTAGTGTGTGAATATAAACAGCAAACGTAAGGAAGTATACAAAAAGTAACATTACAGCTTTATGGTAAATAATAAAACAATAAATAAATAAAAAACACAGAATAGTGTCTGTGCAGAGTCAGTGTAGTTTATCTGCTTTGGTTAGAGCTCGTTGGCTGTTGAACTCTTCTAAAGGACTTTCCTCATCCTCCACCTGGTGCTTCTGCTCGAGGAGGTGAAACAGATTAGTTGTGTTTCCTCCTTCTGTTGTTACAGGCTTCTTTCATTTCTTACATAACACCACGGTTTATTGTTCATCTGATATTTTGCAACAATCCACCTCCACACGACTGAAGTCAGTCCACCTTTTTGGAGCAGATTCCTCCGCCTCAGAGCCACTTTCCACCGTACTTCACTGTGTCTAAGTGACTCTGCCCGACAGTGCAAACTGAATTTTAACACCGTCATCAATCAATCAATCAATCAAATTTTATTTATATAGCGCTTTTCACAACAAAAAGTCGTCACAAAGCAGCTTTACAGAGATCCGGGTCCAAGCCTCCTATGAGCAAGCCAGGGGCAACAGTGGCAAGGAAAAACTCCCTCAGCACACGAGGAAGAAACCTTGGAAGGAACCAAGACTCATACGGGGAACCCATCCTCCTCGGGTCGACACCGGAGAAACAACAGAGAACAGAAGTAAAAGTGAAATGATGACCGATGAAGGGGTTATAGTAATATAAATGTAGTATATTAGTGATGATGGAGAAGCAGAAAAGAAAATGATGAGGATGATGATATTAGTGATGTATGAGTCTGATGAAGGAGGAGGTGATCAGGGATTCTGTGTGAGTTAAAATTTAGGTGCAGAGTTAATCTGAGATAAAACAGCATGGCCAAGCATGATAGTGTAGATGAGACAAGGCCAGGATCTTGTACAGGACACGGGCTGGATCAGGGCAACACCTGGAGAGCAGCAGGACATCTCAAAGCATGAGAGAGAGACAGGAGAAAGAAAGCCAGACAAAGGGAACAAATAAAAATACAGAGGTTAGTAGGGTCATGGTAAAGAACGGGGAAATTTGTCCTGCGAAAAAAGCTTCCATTGGTCAGGCAAGAGAACCCAGCGACAGACAGCGTGTTGGCGGTTACTACAAAGCTAACTAAGAATGCTGTAGCTATGGTGATATGACAGGGTTAATACAGAACAGTGATAATATGAAAACCAGCCCGAACACCAATAGAGAAGGAGTAACCTGAAAGTGAGTGATTAACCAAAAGTTTGTTTGAAAAGGTAGGTTTTTAATCTAGATTTAAAGATTGAGAGTGTGTCTGAGCCCCGAACAGTAACCGGAGGCTATTCCAGAGTTGAGGAGCTTTGTGAGAAAAGGCTCTTCCTCCTGCTGTGTTTTTCTTAATGCGAGGAACAAAGAGTAGATGGGCATCCTGTGAACGAAGTGTACGTGACGGGCGATAAGGTATGAGAAGTTCAGTAAGATACTGCGGGCCTAAACCATTTAGAGATTTATAAGCTAAGAGGAGTATTTTATAGTCAATGCGAAATTTTACAGGTAGCCAGTGTAGGGACGAGAGAACTGGGGTGATATGTTCGAATTTTCTAGCTCTAGTGAGCATCCTGGCTGCTGCATTTTGAACTAACTGAAGCTTGTGTAACGCTTTGCACGAGCTCCCTGCCAGGAGCGCATTGCAGTAGTCTAGACGTGAAGTTATAAAAGCATGCACTAGTTTCTCTGCATCTTTTAATGATAAAATATGCCGAATTTTGGCAATATTGCGTAGGTGGAAGAAGGCGGTTTTGACTGTATTGGATATGTGGGTATCAAATGTGAGAGTCGAATCAAAGGCTACCCCTAAGTTTTTAATGATGGCATTGTGTTTTACTGTTGAATTATCAAGGTTAATAACAGTATTTCTGAGTGAATGTATCTGAGTATCTGTACCTAGTAACAAGACTTCAGTTTTATCAGAATTTAACATGAGAAAATTTTGCATCATCCAGTCTTTAATTTCAGTTAGACATTCTGTTATTTTACGTAGACAAGCAACATCATTGGGTTTGGCTGATATATACAGCTGTGTGTCATCAGCATAACAGTGGAATTGAATCCCATGCTTACGGATTAGTCTACCCAGTGGCAGAATGTAGAGTGTGAACAATACAGGGCCAAGCACTGATCCTTGTGGAACACCATATTTAACTAAAGTATGATTAGAGGATTTATTATTCAGAAAAACAAATTGATAACGATCGGATAAATAAGATCTGAACCAAGAGAGGGCAGATCCTTTTATTCCTACCAGATTTTCCAGCCTATCAAGAAGAATCACATGATCTATGGTATCAAATGCTGCACTAAGGTCAAGCAGCACCAGAATAGAGATATAGCCCTTATCATGTGAAAGGAGTAAGTCATTAGTTACTCTTGTTAGAGCCGTTTCTGTGCTGTGATTTGGTCTAAATCCAGACTGAAAAATGTCATGAATGTCATTGTTTTGTAGATAAGAGCACAACTGCTGTGACACGACTTTTTCTAGAATCTTAGCAATAAAAGGGAGGTTTGATATTGGCCTGTAGTTTGCGAGTACAAGAGGGTCAAGATTGGGTTTTTTAATAATTGGTTTGATTACCGCTAGTTTCAGAGGTTTTGGTACATATCCAATGTTGAGGGATGAGTTTATTATTGTGAGCAATGGTCTAATGACTTTAGGTAAAATTTGTTTAAATAATTGTGTTGGTACAGGATCCAGTAAGCATGAAGTTGATTTAGATGAGCTAATTAAACTAAGCAAGTCATTTTCATTGACAGAATTCAAGTAGTCTAAGTGCACCTCAGAGCTGGCGGGGGGTTCATCTACGAGAGCCGATGTGACTTTGGACTGATTTTGGATTTTGAGGCGAATGCAATCAATTTTATCATTAAAAAACCTCATAAAGTCATTGCTACAGAAATCAGAGGGGACAATAGGGTTGATTTCCTTTTTGTTTCCAATTAGATTTGATACAGTGCTAAAAAGGAATCTAGGGTTGTCTTTGTTGTTTTCTATAAGGGAAGAGATGTACTGTGATTTGGCTTTAGATGAGGCATGTTTGTAGTCGGTGAGGCTGTGCTGCCATGCAATTCGGAAACATTCTAGTTTTGTGTGTCTCCATTTACGTTCATGGTTACGAGCAGCCAGTTTTAATGCACGCGTGCTGTCACTATACCATGGAGCAAGCCTTTTCTCTCTAAATTGTTTGGTCTTGACTGGTGCAACACTAGGACGGGTTTAGAACCACATTCTGAAACAACTGTACACACGGCAAGAAGGGGACTATCTTCTACAGCCGTCTCTGTGGCTATTTCTCATTGTTTTTTCATTTATTTACGTATATTGTATAATTTCATATAAATATTTACCCAGTGAAACCTTGACTTGCGAGTGAATCAACTTATGAATTTTCTGAGATACGAGCTGTCACTCTGTCATTTTTTTTTTGCTTTATGATGTGAGCCAAGATTTGAGTTTCAAGCGAGCGAGCTTACACCACCCGCCATTAGACAGTCCAGTGAGAGTTCAGTTCACTTGGTTATCTTTCTGCATGAACGTCCAGATCTGTTTTAGCACCCCCCCCTCCCCTTTTTTTAATTTATTTATGTCTTTTTTTTTCTTATAAAATACGCACACGTAGTGTTGCCAACCGTTCCGTAAACCACGGAATTGTCCTGTATTCTGACAATAAAAGATGCATTCCTTTTTACACCGATACAGGACGTTGTTTATTTGTTTTTGTTTTTTTGTTTGTATTATTTATTGTTTTTTTTTTTTGAAGTCACACTTTTATGTTTGGGACGGAAACACACAACTCTCCCTCAGCTGGAGTGAGGGGCAGATTCTGCACGGCTCCTAAACAGAGAACACGAGTTTCATTGGTCATCACCTGTATTTATCCAAATATTTCATTGGTCGTCATCGTTATCCAATCAGCAGCCAGAGTTATCTGTCCATCCTTCAGTGCTGCAGCCAATAGAGTCACAGTCCCTCTGACAGCGGTTTGTTTTGCGGAGGCAGGTCAGTATGGAGAGAGATTAGTCTCAAAATACTTTACAAATGCGTAAATGTTAATCCACAAATTAAACACAAGTCACAGATATGTTTCACTGTTCACAAATGAATACATCACACTCTGTGTCTCACGGTCTGCAGTTTGTACAAATACAGTTACATTCATAAACACATGTGTTTGGTTTTCATAGATATATCATACTTTTATGCGAAAATATATACATTTGTTTAAATTTACATTGTATATATTTGTAAAGTCGAAGTCTTGAATTTAAAATGTATTTGTAAATTGTTGAATCTGCGTTTGTGAATCGAGTCACTCGCGAGTTTTCCGTGACGTGCAATTGTTCATTTCCTCTCGCGCGTTTTTGGATTTTGAGACTTTCCTTTTGCATTTCACCCGCTACAAATACAAATGCAGCCTGATCCACAAATGTGGCCAGCAGGTGAACAAACCACCGCTAGGTGGCACTGTTGTTTTAGGACGTGTGGGGACAACTTTAATAGAGAGTCATTTTTGCAATATTTAATGTGGAAGTTCAAACAAAATGCCGCCCGAGCTGCTGAATTCAGCTTCATATCACAGACAGTTAGGAGCGGGGGATCACTGGGGAACACTTGAAGGTGCCCTACATTAAACAACGTAAAAATCCAGCGGAACGTCCCTAATTTTGCGATTGGACTGTTAAAATGGGTGATTTGTTTCAGACAGACACCCTCAGCCGGAGGGTGGGTACCCCACGGCTCCTAAACAGAATATGAGCTTCTCATTGGTCAACACTTTTATTTAGCCAATCAGAAGCCAGAGTTATCTGTCTATCATTTACTGCGGCAGCCAATGGAGTCATAGTCCCGCCTACAGGGGGTTGTTTTATTGCAGCACTGAGAGCAACAGGTCAGCCCTGAAACACTGGAGGAAACAACAGTGCCACCTACCCAGTAAACAAGGAACGTTCCTGGACGTTCAAAAAAGGTCTAAAAGTAGTCAGTCTGTCAATAACATATTTTAAACGTCAGTGGACGTCCAAAATTAATTGAAAACAAGTCAGTTATTTCAGGACCAATTGACAACGTCAATGGACGTCCGAAATGCGTTGAAAACAAGTCCGTCATTTCGGGACCAATTGATAACGTCAATGGACGTCCGAAATGCGTTGAAAAAAGTTATTTCGGGACAAATTGATAACGTCAATGGACGTCCGAAATGCGTTAAAAACAAGTCCGTTATTTTGGGACTAATTGACAACGTCAGTGGACGTCCGAAATGCGTTGAAAACAAGTCAGTTATTTCGGGACCAATTGACAATGTCAGTGGACGTCCGAAATGCGTTGAAAACAGGTTAGTTATTTACTCCGGTAAAGTTGGTTTCATATTCGCATATTCAGATTTCTTTCTTCAATAGCTCTCAAACGGTGCATGCAAATGACTTAAAACTTGCAAAGTATTGTTTTTGGGATCCAAGACAAGCAACTACAATTCAGTTTATGTCAGAAATGTTTGCCATTTAAAAAACACGAAATATATTGTTTTCTATGGGCTGCCGCAATCTTCGCGAGAGCTAAGGGACCGTTTACAAACTACACTACACAGTAAAAACGAAGGTGACGAACCTCACACGTGATGTATACTACATCTCTTACCTTGATAAATTTAACCATTACTGGCCCGTGGTGATACATTTATCATTATAAATTTCTATAGCTTTTGAACCTTTGATGATATGGTTTCTAAACAAATTGTATTTGATCAAGTGCCATCCACATGACATACTACGCCTGTTATTTTGGTCAATTTAACCCTTACTGGCTCGTGGTGATACATTTTTCATTATAAATTTCAATAGCTTTTGAACCTTTGATAATATGGTTTCTAAACAAATTGTATTTGATCAAGTGTCATCCACATGACATACTACAACTCTTATTTTGGCAATTTTAACCATTGCTGGCCCGTGGTGATACATTTTTCCTTATAAATTTCAATAGCTTTTGAACCTTTGATGATATGGTTTCTAAACAAATTGTATTTGATCAAGTGCCACCCACATGACATACTACACCTGTTATTTTGGTCAATTTAACCCTTACTGGCCCGTGGTGATAAATATTTCATTACAAATTTCAATAGCTTTTGAACCTTTGATGATATTGTTTCTAAACAAATTGTATTTGATCAAGTGCCACCCACATGACATACTACACCTGTTATTTTGGTCAATTTAACCCTTACTGGCCCGTGGTGATAAATATTTCATTACAAATTTCAATAGCTTTTGAACCTTTCATGATATTGTTTCTAAACAAGTTGTATTTGATCAAGTGCCACCCACATGACGTACTACACCTGTTATTTTGGTAAATTTAACCATTGCTGTCCCATGGTGATACATTTTTCCTTATAAATTTCAATAGCTTTTGAACCTTTTATGATATTGTTTCTAAACAAATTGTATTTGATCAAGTGCCACCCACATGACATACTACACCTGTTATTTTGGTCAATTTAACCCTTACTGGCCCGTGGTGATAAATATTTCATTACAAATTTCAATAGCTTTTGAACCTTTGATGATATTGTTTCTAAACAAATTGTATTTGATCAAGTGCCACCCACATGACATACTACACCTGTTATTTTGGTAAATTTAACCCTTACTGACCCGTGGTGATACATTTTTCATTATAAATTTCAATAGCTTTTGAACCTTTTATGATATTGTTTCAAAACAAACTGTATTTGATCAAGTGCCACCCACATGACATACTACACCTCTTATTTTGGTAAATTTAACCCTTGCTGGTCCGTGGTGATACATTTTTCATTATTAATTTCAATAGCTTTTGAAGGTTTTATGATATTGTTTCAAAACAAATTGTATTTGAACAAGTGCCACCCACATGACATACTACACCTGTTATTTTGGTAAATTTAACCATTGCTGGCCCATGGTGATAAATATTTCATTATAAATTTCAATAGCTTTTGAACCTTTGATGATATTGTTTCTAAACAAGTTTTATTTGAACAAGTGCCACCCACATGACATACTACACCTGTTATTTTGGTAAATTTAACCCTTGCTGGCCCGTGGTGATACATTTTTCATTACAAATTTCAATAGCTTTTGAACCTTTGATGATATTTTTTCAAAACAAGTTGTGTTTGATCAAGTGCCACCCACATGACATACTACACCTGTTATTTTGGCAAATTTAACCCTTGCTGGCCCGTGGTGATACATTTTTCATTATAAATTTCCACAGGATACATTTAAAGAAAGCTGGAGCAGACATTCCCAGAAACAGAGACTACCTTATGTAATGCATAACATGAGATGTGTTGCTACTTGTCTTGGACAATGTCCTAGATCCACAATGGCCCTTTACAGACAAACAGTCTCTGTTTCTGGGAATTTCTGCTCCAGCTTTCTTTAAATGTATCCTGTTGATACACCAACATTTTGCATACACCTACTGTATGTACACCTCTGGCAAAAGTTATGTCTCTCATGAGTCAGACAACTTAATTTTTACATTGAAAGTAATTTTTTTGGATTATAACTATTGATGGTGTTTTGTGTGTATATACTTACATTCTGCAAAATATTGACAGTTGGTCAATAAAAATATTTTAAAACCTGTTAAAAAAGCTCCTCAAATTATTGCCTACCCCACCATTACTTCATTCAAACAGCTACATGTTCTTTCTGAGCAATTTCATTAAACATTCAAAAGCTATTGAAATTTATTCTCAAAAATGCATCATCATGGGCCATTAATTGTTAAATTGACCAAAATAAGAGGTGTAGTATGTCATGTGGGTGGCACTTGTTCAAATAAAACTTGTTTAGAAACAATATCATAAAAGGTTAAAAAGCTATTGAAATTTATTTTAAAAAACCCATCACCACGGGCCAGCAATGGTTAAATTGACCAAAATAAAAGGTGTAGTATGTCATGTGGGTTGCACTTTATCAAATACAACTTGTTTTGAAACAATATCATCAAAGGTTCAAAAGCTATTGAAATTAATTTTCAAAAACCCATCACCACGGGCCAGAAATAGTTAAATTTGCCAAAATAAGAGGTGTAGTATGTCATGTGGGTGGCACTTGATCAAATGCAACTTGTTTTGAAACAATATCATCAAAGGTTCAAAAGCTATTGAAATTTGTAATGAAAAATGCATCACCACGGGCCAGTAATGGTTAAATTTGCCAAAATAAGAGGTGTAGTATGTCATGTGGGTGGCACTTGATCAAATACAATTAGTTTTGAAACAATATCATCAAAGGTTCAAAAGCTATTGAAATTTGTAATGAAAAATGTATCACCACGGGCCAGAAATAGTTAAATTTGCCAAAATAACAGGTGTAGTATGCCATGTGGGTTGCACTTTATCAAATACAACTTGTTTTGAAACAATATCATAAAACCTTCAAAAGCTATTGAAATTTGCAATGAAAAATGTATCACCACGGGCCAGTAAGGGTTAAATTTGCCAAAATAACAGGTGTAGTATGTCATGTGGGTTGTACTTGATCAAATACAACTTGTTTTGAAACAATATCATAAAACCTTCAAAAGCTATTGAAATTTTTTAATGAAAAATGTATCACCACGGGCCAGTAAGGGTTAAATTTACCAAAATAACAGGTGTAGTACATCATGTGGGTTGCACTTGATCAAATACAACTTGTTTTGAAACAATATCATCAAAGGTTCAAAAGCTATTGAAATTAATAATGAAAAATGTATCACCACGGGCCAGTAAGGGTTAAATTTACCAAAATAACAGGTGTAGTATGTCATGTGGGTTGCACTTGATCAAATACAACTTGTTTTGAAACAATATCATAAAAGGTTCAAAAGCTATTGAAATTTATAATGATAAATGTATCACCACGGGCCAGCAATGGTTAAATTTACCAAAATAACAGGTGTAGTATGTCATGTGGGTGGCACTTGATCAAATACAACTTGTTTTGAAACAATATCATAAAACCTTCAAAAGCTATTGAAATTAATAATGAAAAATGCATCACCACGGGCCAGTAAGGGTTAAATTGACCAAAATAACAGGTGTAGTACGTCATGTGGGTGGCACTTGATCAAATACAGCTTGTTTTGAAACAATATCATAAAACCTTCAAAAGCTATTGAAATTTATAATGAAAAATGCATCACCACGGGCCAGTAATGGCTAAATTTGCCAAAATAACAGGTGTAGTATGTCATGTGGGTGGCACTTGATCAAATACAATTAGTTTTGAAACAATATCATCAAAGGTTCAAAAGCTATTGAAATTTGTAATGAAAAATGTATCACCACGGGCCAGAAATAGTTAAATTTGCCAAAATAACAGGTGTAGTATGCCATGTGGGTTGCACTTTATCAAATACAACTTGTTTTGAAATAATATCATAAAACCTTCAAAAGCTATTGAAATTTGTAATGAAAAATGTATCACCACGGGCCAGTAAGGGTTAAATTTGCCAAAATAACAGGTGTAGTACGTCATGTGGGTTGCACTTGATCAAATACAACTTGTTTTGAAACAATATAATAAAACCTTCAAAAGCTATTGAAATTTGTAATGAAAAATGTATCACCACGGGCCAGTAAGGGTTAAATTTACCAAAACAACAGGTGTAGTACGTCATGTGGGTTGCACTTGATCAAATACAACTTGTTTAGAAACAATATCATCAAAGGTTCAAAAGCTATTGAAATTTATAATGAAAAATGTATCACCACGGGCCAGTAAGGGTTAAATTTACCAAAATAACAGGTGTAGTATGTCATGTGGGTGGCACTTGATCAAATACAGTTTGTTTTGAAACAATATCATAAAAGGTTCAAAATCTATTGAAATTTGTAATGAAAAATGTATCACCACGGGCCAGTAAGGGTTAAATTTACCAAAATAACAGGTGTAGTACGTCATGTGGGTTGCACTTGATCAAATACAACTTGTTTAGAAACAATATCATCAAAGGTTCAAAAGCTATTGAAATTTGTAATGAAAAATGTATCACCACGGGCCAGTAAGGGTTAAATTGACCAAAATAACAGGTGTAGTACGTCATGTGGGTGGCACTTGATCAAATACAACTTGTTTAGAAACAATATCATTAAAGGTTCAAAATCTATTGAAATTTGTAATGAAAAATCTATCACCACGGGCCAGCAATGGTTAAATTTATCAAGGTAGGAGATGTAGCATATATCATGTGTGAGGTTCGTCACCTTCGTTTTTACTGTGTAGTGTAGATTGTAAACGGTCCCTAAGCTCTCGCGGAGATGGCGGCAGCCCATAGAAAACAATATATTTCGTGTTTTTTAAATGGCAAACATTTCTGACATAAACTGAGTTGTAGTTGCTTGTCTTGGATCCCAAAAACAATACTTTGCAAGTTTTAAGTCATTTGCATGCACCGTTTGAGAGCTATTGAAGAAAGAAATCTGAATATGCGAATATGAAACCAACTTTACCGGAGTCATTTAAATTTATTTCAGTGGGGAATTTTAATTTGATTTACGAGCAAATTGAGTTTTCGAGCTCGGTCAAAGAATGAATTAAACTCGTAAATCAAGGTATTACTGTGTGTGTGTGTATATATATATATATTTATTTCTGACTATATATAGTATAACTTATAATGTTCTGACTTATAATGGTAAGACTGATGTAGAGATACAGGTGAAATTGTACTGTACCAATTATAAAAATACCCAATTAATACTTTGATGAGTTTGATGCCAGAATAATTCCACTGTCATTAAAGAGAAGAACCCCTTTGCTATCAACTGTATCATTTTGCTAAAATGCATATAAATAATCGTAAATTTACGTAAATATACAAGATAAGCAGTGTGTGTTTTGCCTCATTAAAGTGATTTGAAATTAAACATTATCATAGTAACTTGTTAATTTTAGTCCAATATATTACTTCATTTCTCCGTAATAAAAAAACAATGTTGTGTCTAAACGTGCATTCGGATTTGAAGCGCTGATGGCTTTACCATCAATTTCCAAAACGCAAATAGCTTGACCCCAGTGAATTACCTCAGAGAAAACCCTTTTCTCCTCCATACCAATGAGGAATAGTCTCAGAGACGGCTGTAGAATATAGTCCCCTTCTTGCCGTGTGTTCAATTGTTTCAGAGTGTGGTTCTAAACCCGTTCTGCTCTGAAACTAACAGCTCTGACAACATTGACCTTACAAGAGCAAGTGTAAAAACATCAAAGTGAGCACTTTTTATTTATGTGACTTGAGTTGCCTTGACGACGGTTTGAGAAAAATTAAAAGACTGACCATTTTTCTGTTTCTTATTCTTTGAGGATTTATGTTTTGATTTAAAATAAAAAAATAATTATTCATTTTTACATTTTATGGATTTGGAGAATGAAATGAAAATCAAAGAACCATCTGTTTTTCATTGTTTAATATCTGATTTAAAAATAAAAAAAAGAACGAACAGAAGGTACATGGACCCAGACAGAGGTGTTTATCTGTTCAGTCTAATCTCCAGTCTGATCAAATTCTCAAAACATGCACAAAGTAGCACTTAGTACACGTTTGTTAATCCAGACCACGCCCACAAGGACTGAAACGGGAGGTGAACTCAGAAGTCTTTGGGGAGGAGTTGAGGGTGGCTTATGACTGAGTATGAAACTAACCCCCCCCTCCCACACACACACACGCAATCACACACACACAAGAAAAGGGTGGAGACAGGGTGGAGGTGGGAGCAAATTTTTCTGACACAGAAATGACGTGAGTTTGCAGGGTATGTATACGGCTGAGAGGTGGAGTTTGTGCGTGGTCCTACTCCCACAATTATTTTATTATATAGCTTCAATTACCATGACAACGAGAGAGAGAGACTGGTCTCATTGAGATGTGTTTTCTTCTGTTTTCACTTTTGCTAAAATAAAGTTCATTCATTCATTCATTCTCTGCAAGCGCTCATCCAGTTTAGGGTCACGGTGAGTCTGGAACCTACATGAAATCACTGGGCACAAGGCAGGAACACACCCTGGAGGGGGCACTGTAAATGTTGATGTCTGCACCTACACATCATCAGCTGATTTTTCTCAGGGGAGTGTTTTACTGAAATCAAACACCACACACAACTCAGAACTGAACATTCAGAACTCACACAGGTTCAGTAAAGATTAGTGAGTCGTTCAGGTTCTGTACCACATTCACACACCGTCACAAACTGTACCTGATTCTGACCTCACTTTTCTGAATGACGTTAGAGAAATGAGGCAGTTTGTGATCTGGGCTCAGTTTTACTGGTGAACTCCTCCCTGAAAGAACTAGACCTCAGTAACAATGACCTGCAGGATTCAGGAGTGGAGAAGCTCTCTGCTGCACTGAAGAGTTCACTCTGTAAACTGGAGACACTCAGGTCAGAGTTCTGGGATTTTATTCTTCATTTTCTACTCTTCACCAACATAACTTTAAACATAAAAAACAATTTTTTTTCCAAGCTCTAGTATAAAATATAAAGGAAAATACTGGATTATAATTTACATAATGTAATATTTGCGCTGCTCACTCTCAAACTGTCTGTTTTTTATTCTCAAATGGTTTTTACCTTCTTCATTTTCAATGTTTTGAAATGGGAGTGTTTGTGACAGTTTGGGGGCGGGGTCAGGGCAGTTTCTCTCAGTGAATGCTATTGGCTGATGTCTCCTGGTTCTGTGACTGCCTCATACACTGTATATGTCCCTCCTACTGGGAGAAGCCTTCTACAGAAAAGAACATCATTTCCACATGTTTATCACAAATTACTATGATCTGAACTCACTGTAGACCGTGGAATATGAACTTATCTCGACTCTGTTTATCCATGATGCTGTCCCGGGGAAAACAGCAGCTCTGCTTCTCCCAGTAGGAGGGACATATACAGTGTATGAGGCAGTCACAGAACCAGGAGACATCAGCCATTCACCGAGAAACTGCCCTGACCCCGCCCCCAAACTGTCACAAACCTCCCATTTTAAAACCTTTAAAAGAATTATATTAGGATCATAACTTAAACAGGGAGGTCACAGTATAGAAACCTTTACTGGATTAATGTCTGTATATTTACTTCTAGTAATAACCCCTCTGTGGGACACTGTGGTGATAAAGTTGTGTTGTAGTGATGTGTCGGTCGCGAACGAACCGGTTCAAAGAGCCGGCTCTTGTAAGTGAAAGATGAGAGCCGGTTCCTGTCTAAGACCGAGCCATTTTTTTCTAAGGCTTGTCATTCAACAAATCAGAGAACAACAAGCAAAGCTGAGACACTTGGTTTTCCTGAATGCCAATCTGCCTTCTAGGGCTGCAACAACTAATCGATTAAAATCGAGTGTTAAAATAGTTTGCAACTAATTTAATAATCGATTAGTTGGGTCTAAGTTATTATACACATAGGTACAGTTGCTACACGTGACGAACTCTGGAAGAAGGGTTTGAAAAATGGCGGAGGCGGTCACAGCAGAGGATAATGTTAGCACAAGCCGAGAGAAAAATGTACGACCCAAGTCATCAAAAGTATGGGAACACTTTACATTAACGCCTTCAAGGAACAGCGTTAGGTGCAAAATGTGCACAGCTGATCTCGCATGGCACAGCAGCACATCACTGCATGAGCACCTGAAAAGGAATCCTGTTGGAGCTATGTGTGAAAGAGATTAAGTATAGTAAGTTCATTCTACTTTTTCTCTCACTCAATGTTACTAGAGCCTGCTAGAGTAGTTAAACAACATTTGTTTTCTTAGTACATTGATATGACACTCGCATTTAGCGAACAAGCCTTAGCATCCCCTTAGCATTCTCTTCCACCTTAAATGTGTCAGCTCGACCAGCAGGTCCAAAATAAACCGTAGTTTTAGTCAAGCTAACGTTAGTGACGTTAGTTTTTCTCTCACTCAATGTCACTAGAGCCTGCTAGAGTAGTTAAACAAGATCATTTTTAGTAAATTTATATCACTCTTGTATTTAGCAAGTTTTCCGTTCCACCTTAAATGTGGCGGCAGTTACATTCAGAGTTAAAAAAATCAATCCAAACATTTTTTAAAATAATATATTTAAAGCCTTTTTTAAGGTCTTTTCTGACTGGCATTGCGTGTTAGTGTTTGAGTATCACAGCCAAGTGTATATTACATTACATACACTGTGTTAAATATTGATAAACATAAAATGAATGTAACGGTTGGGTTCATTCTTCATGTAAACGCTAATTATTAATAATGGCAGGTTGTGTGTTCCTTATACAATTACAACATTAGTTCTCTAAAATCTTAAATATCTTAACAATATCTGATCATATGTGTTAGATGAATTTCCCTTTTAATCTCAGCACATGGCAGCATCACCCGATATCCATTTATGTAATTTCAATTTGCCTGCATTTTAGATCAGTAGTTATTAACTTAAAAAAGGTGTATGTTCATATCTACACTTTCTCTCTCACCTCAGACAAAAACAGCCCAGCATTGCTGACTATATTTTGAAGAAGATCTGCACACCACAGCAAGCAGCTGTTCTCACTGATGGTATCCTGAATATGCTAGTAACAGACAGGAAACCAAATTTGGCTTGTCTTCCTTTTTATCCGATTAATAATCGATTTAATCGATTAATCGAAAAAAAATTTGACAGATTAATCGATTATCAAAATAATCATTAGTTGCAGCCCTACTGCCTTCCAAAAAATAGTTGAAGAAAATGTTAAATCAGTTAAATGTTTGTTGACAGTTGTGGGTGTTTTAATCACTATCGTTGAATGCTGCTGTTTTGTACTTTGCATTGTATTTGTTTATTTTATTACCCAGAAATGGATGATTATTTAATTTAATAAGCTATTTTATAATACCTACCTTTTGGGTTCCATTGGCTATATTTCAGAGTTTACAAGTGATTTTTTATTAAGGTGTTTAAATAAAACTCCAGTTATTTATACAATTGAATGTGTGAGTGCAATCAGTGAGTTATTACAAGACAGACATAAAAACAATTGGCCATTGCAACACTATGTATTATTTTTAATATTGAACAATAATATTTTGTCCATATAGTCATGTAAAATGTAGGTAATATTGTTATGTACCAGTGGAAATAAGTGGTAAAACAAAGAGCCATTTAGGAGCCGAAAGAGCCGGCTCTTTATGAAGAGCCGAGCCAAAAGAGCCGGCTCCCCAAAAAGAGCCGAAATTCCCATCACTATTGTGTTGTGATTTGATTTCATTTCTATTGAGTGAGGTTTTGAACAGACTCTAAAATGTCTTAGATTTACACTTCTTACTTTTTTTTAATAACTTATATATTTAGATTTTAACTTGTTTGATATTGAAGTGTTTTTGTAAATTAAACAGGATTTGGTGCTTGTTGGTTTGATTCTAAACAGCTGCTTATTTTGCTCTGAGTAAATACCACATCCCTCACTTTGCCTCTCTCTCTCTCTCTCTCTCTCTGCAGATTGTCTTTTTGTTTAGTTACTGAGGAAGGCTGTGCTTTTCTGGCTTCCGCTCTGAGCTCAAACCCCTCACACCTGAAAGAACTGGATCTGAGCTACAATCACCCAGGAGACACAGGAGTGAAGCTGCTCTCTGTTAAACTGGAGGATCCACACTGCAGACTGGACACACTCAGGTACGGACAGCTTTCTGTATTTGTGTGTGTTCAGTTACTGATGTCATCTGCTGTTACTGTATTTCTATAAAGCTCTACAGCTCATTGTTCCTTCTTCATTTAGCCTATGCTCTGCACTAGTAGTATTTAATGGTTAGAGTATCACCCTTCACCGCTGTCTCCAATGTTCAGTTTAGCTGTTGTCAGGCTGAAGGCTTGTGAGACACTGAAGTAAAACTAAGCCCCATATAACAGTCTCTTTATGTGGATTGTAGACTGTCTCTAGAAATGTACATTCAGTGTTTAGGGAAGTACAGGAGTACTCTGGTATAAACAGTTCTACGAACTCAATGCTGAAACACTTCAGACTGAAAGATCCTACACTACTGCTGCATCCTGAAACTGAGTCGACTAGTCCTTAATTATCTCTGTATTCCTATCATTTCGGGGCGTTTAAATGGGTCGGGATCAATGGTCAACGGACTGAAGAGCAGACTTTAATACCCAGAGTGGTGTTATCAGTCATACAGGCTACAAACCAGAGCAGAGCTTTATTTATTATAGTGATATACAGCCATTGACTCTTTGGTTATTAACATTTTAATGTTGTCTACAGAGAGTCTGGGGCGTGTAATGTAAAAGTTTAGTCGAACCTGTGTTCTTCCTAAAGTTATTATGTTATTCTGTGCATTTCAGTTTAGTTTCAGTTTAATTTTTTGTGTTTCTCTATGAAGCTGCAGACCATCATTTCTGTTCAACTGTGTGTTTTGTTTTTCCTGAATGATCCTGATCAGAGGTCACACAAACACTTGGTGAAGTAGAATGGTATAAAATGGACAGTAGAACTCACTGCTGTGATTAACAGTGAAAGTACAGCATTTCTCACAGGACTGGAACTAAACAGCTGTGTGGTCTTTTAGAAAACCACTGCTCAGTGTTAGAGATTAATCAGAAAACAAGGATTCAGTTCGCTATGGAGCATAAAGACTGGACTCAGGAGCAGTGGAGAAAGGTCATGTGATCTGATGAGTCCAGACGGACCGTATTCCAGAGCGATGGGGGTGTCAGGGTCAGAAGGGAAGTGGATACAGTGATTCCCCCATCATGCAACGTATTCAGTGGGTCAGGTCAAGACTCAGCAGTGTTATGATCTGTGGGTCTTCAGTGGGTCAGGTCTAGACTCAGCAGTGTTATGATCTGGGGGTCTTCAGTGGGTCAGGTCTAGTCTCAGCAGTCTTATGATCTGGGGGTCTTCAGTGGGTCAGGTCTAGACTCAGCAGTGTTATGATCTGGAGGTCTTCAGTGGGTCAGGTCTAGACTCAGCAGTGTTATGATCTGGGGGACTTCAGTGGGTCAGGTCTAGACTCAGCAGTGTTATGATCTGGAGGTCGTCAGTGGGTCCGGTCTAGACTCAGCAGTGGTGTGTGACAGTAAAATGAAGTCTACTGAGGACCTGAATGGCCAGGCTGTCCCAGCAGTGGATTGTTCCAGGACGACACCAAGATTCATCAGGCTCAGACTGTGAAAGAGTGAGGAATCATTTTCACACATGAACTGACCACCCCAGAGTCTTGACCTGAACCCACTGAGAGTCTTTGGGACGTGCTGGAGAAGACTTTACGGAGTAGTCCGACTCTCCCGTCGTCAATACAAGATCTCCACCAAAAATGAAGGCAGCTCTGGAGGAAATAAATGTTGTGGTGTTGTAGAAGGTTGTAGAAACAGAGCCGTGGTGAATGTGGAGCGTAATCAAAGCTAAAGGTGGTCCAGTGAAATATTAGAGTGTGTGAGTTGTGTTGGTCGGGCAGTGTAGGGGTCTGTGATGAAATGGTCAGTGAGAGCAGGTACAAGGCAGAAGAACCTAATAAATGAGCAGCTGAGTGTAGGATCTAGAAAGGGTTTAATGAAGCAGTTGTAGAAGAGCGACTCTGCGACTAGAAGAGAAGATGCTGCATTATTCTGTGTTGAAGGCTGAGAGGAACAGAGGGAAATGGAGGAAATGAAACACAGAGAAAGAGAAACAGAATATTTCTCTGTGATAAAAAGATAGAGAGGATGAAACACCACAGATGATGATCTTTCTTCTGTTTCCAAAAATGGCATCAATGAATGACGCTGTAATGAAGCTGAATGTGGGGCTCAGGGAGAACAGTGAGAACACACACCACTCAAACACAACCATCAACTCACAGCTGTGTGTGTGTGTGTGTTGTAGGTTGGAGAATGGAGGAGAGATCAGGATTAAACCAGGACCAAGAAAATGTAGGTTCTCTCTCTCTCTCTTTCTGCTCTTTTGCTATTTCTGTTTCACTTTCAATTTTCCTTTTCTCTCTTGCTCTTTCTCTTTACATTCATTGTGTCTCATTGTGTGTTGTTTGTGTGTTGTGTAGGTACCACTTAAGGCTTATAAATGGTTTAAAGTCTGTTTATTAATAGTTATGTTGTTAACACATTAATAATCAGTTATAACACAGATATAAAGGGCACCAGTGACCTGTTGTTTGCCAAATAGTGAACCCACATCCATCTACAGTTAAACCTCAGATCTTGCCGAATACTGACCTCACTGTGTCTCCTCCATCAGTCGACATTAACGCCATCAGCTCCAGCACATATTTGTTAATGAGTTTAACCCTTTAATGAATTACCCACTACCAGAGTGTCTTTTTCTACTTTAATGATAACGTGGTGAACCTTAACATGTGAAATGACTAAACTCACATTCTCAGGTCTGAACTTATTCTTTACCTCCACATTTTCACTAAGTTCTCTCACACTTTCAGTATTAGACACAAAAGAGTTCACTGTCACACTTCCTTTCTCTGTGTTACAAATGATTATTAATCACTTTTAAAGTGTTCAGTGTAATTAATAACTATGTAATAACAGGCTTTTAAACCATTTATAAACATGTTGAAGTGTTTTCTTATTTTAACATAACATTGTGTGTCGTGTGTCTGATTGTGTGGTGTGTATCTTGTTGTGTGCAGATGACTGTGAGCTCACACTGGACCCAAACACAGTGAACACACGCCTCTCTCTGTCTGAGGGGAACAGGAAGGTGAAGTGTGTGATGGAGGAACAGTCGTATCCTGATCATCCAGAGAGATTCAGTGACTGGTGGCAGGTTCTGTGCAGAGAGAGTCTGACTGGACGCTGTTACTGGGAAACTGAGTGGAGTGGGGGAGGGGTTTATATTTCAGTGGCGTATAAATCAATCAGGAGAAAAGGAGTCAGTGATGACTGTAAGTTTGGAGCGAATGAAAAGTCCTGGAGTCTGTTCTGCTCTAATAACAGATACTCTGTCCGTCACAATAAGAACAGAACTGCTCTCCCTGCTCCTCCCTCCAGCTCTAACAGAGTAGGAGTGTATGTGGACTGTCCGGCCGGCACTCTGTCCTTCTACAGCGTCTCCACTGACACACACACACTCACACACTTACACACACTCACCACCACATTCACTGAACCCCTCTGTGCTGGGTTTTATCTTCATTCAGACTCCTCAGTGAGTTTGTGTATTTAAAATAGTGCTGTGTGTGATCTATTGTTTTGATTGGTCTTTTCTGTCAAACGAGCTGCTGCTTTAAAATGTGAGGAGAATCACAAAAGACGATGAAACAGAAATGAAGCTCAGTTTGTAAAAGAAAGCGAGCAGAGAGACTCTTCAGGGACAAAACAGTGATAAAACCTGGATCTGAGTGAACACTACACCCCTGCACTTCTCTCTCTTTTATATCCCTGATGTAAACAGGATTTTTCAGCTGTTTATTTGATTTCTCTCGTAATAAAGCGCTGTGTTTATTTACACTGTGCGCTGGTCTCCATCGTCTCTCACATCAAATCTATGGGGAGTCAGTTACAAAACAGTGGATTCTCTGTCTCTGACGTGTCCAGCTCGGTCCTACTTCTGTATCCCAGGCTCCTCAACACCATCTGAGCGCCTCTTCTCTACAGCAGGAAATATAGGTTTTAAACAGAGAGAACCAGCCTTAGCCCAGAACATGGGAGAGGTTTCTATTGTTACTCTGTAATGAAGGAGTGAGGGTGTGAGTGAGTGAAGGTGTTTCCTGTAGGAGGAAAGAGGACAGAGGGGATCAGGGTGTAATGGGTGGGTTGTGTTCATCTGTGTCGTCAGTGTAAACACAGACCCTCGTCATAGTGCACTTCCACCTCCAGAACTCTTCAGATATTTGTAAATATTAAATATTTAGTTTTCAAACGACGCCAAACACAATGTAAGTGTGGGCTAACACTGAACTGTCTTTGTTCTTGTTAATCTGGTTAATGGTGTAAACTGAGCACAGACAGTGTGTTGATGCTGAGTGGACGGGGGTTAAGAGATGTGTCTTAAAGCTGAAAGGAAACACAAACATAGGAACAGAAGGAAAAGATGGGGCTTCTCTAAGAAACTCTTCTCCTTTCTGTGAGATTGGATTCTGGGGGTTTGTTGTGGGGGGAAATGAAAGAGTGATGTTTGTTGGTGGAAAAGAAGAATTCTGAAATATACTTTTATTAAAGTTTAATATTATGAACATTTAATAAATCTCTTAAAAAACAGAAGTCTGTCTTTCTACTGCATCTCCACACACACACACACACACACTCTGAAGCCCTCTATTCAGGGTCTAGTCTGTGTGATGGTGTCTCCTCAGGGGGTTGGGATGGTTGTGAATATTCAGTGGGGTTGTGTCAGATGGAGCTTCAGTAAATCTTCAGCTATCTTCAGGAATCTGTGTAAAATCTGTTTCAAGGCGGTTCCAGTAATGAACTTTATAGTGGAGCTTGTTGAGAACGTGCCAAAGATCTCTGAACTCCTTCAGATGTTAAAAAGCTCCAGAGCTGGGATTTTCAGGGCTGTGAGTTCTGTTCTGAAGCTGAAGACCAGGGCTTCACTTCACTGCTCCTGTAAAGGCACTCTTTAGAGATACGAGGTTCTGACTCAACAGCCGTGACACGCCTCCTTTCTATCAGCAGCTTCAGTGCAGTTCATCACAAGTTTGGGTACACCTGAGTACATGGTTGAGTCTCTGAGGTGAAGTAGATGAACACATTCTCCTCACTTCTGCTTCTCTTGTTATTTTCTGAATTTCCCAATATTTTATGTTTAAAAATAAACAGAAACTGTGGATTAAATGCTTAATTTATAAGCTATAATTCTTCTATTTTTTAATTTAGAGAAATTATAAACGTGTAGGTTGACTGAAGTTGTTCAAAATTTCCCACTATTTAACTTCATCCTTTAATTCTGGCTCTTCTTACAGACCATAATAATTTAAAGGGCTGTCTGTTTTTAATTACTGTGTGTGTGTGTGTGTTGGGGGTGTCACCAAATGGAGGATGGATTTGTTGCTGTCTCTGTTTCTAAACTAATTGTACAGTTGTTAATAAATTAATGATGAGTCTCTGTTATGAATTTGTTAATAACCACATGTTGTGAACGAAAAACAGAAAAAGTAAATAAATGTTTTAAAAGTTTCTTGGTTACTTTATTACTTTATAACTTTGCAGTTATTTCATACGTATTTTTCTTTGTATTTTGCCTGTCTTTTGTTTCTTCTTTTAAACCTCTCTCTTTTTTTAAATCTGCTTCTGCTTCCTTTTTTCCTTCTGACTTTTGAAACAGTTTTCACGGATGGCAGGAGCTTCACAAACCTCCATTGGTCACTGATTGTGTTGTAGTGGAAATAGTTATGCACACGTTGCAGTTGCAAAAGCACTACATAGGAATCAATGATAATTAATTATTATTTGATTAATAATTAATTATTTAATTCATTTTGCTAAGCTCCATGTTTGGGAGCCATTAAATAATATGTAGTGTCTTTAACTGTCCAATTTTAGCTTAGACAAGTAGGTCATCATGTTAGATGACTTCACATATTATACAGCAGAATTAGCTAGAATTAACTATTATTAATGAATTATGCTCATTGACCCGCCGTAGGTTCTTGACTCTGAAATGGAATCTGAACTAGAAGTTATAATTCCATACAAGAAAGGTGCACACACAAACAAATAACCAAGGATTGGTTTTATCACACAACTGAACACACAAATCTCTTAAGCCACTAAGGGCCTGTGTAATAATCTGTTATTTATATTGTAAAAAACTGCATGTTTCTACTGTTTTTTTTTTTTTTGTTTGTTTGTTTAAGCACTTTAAGGATTGCTGCTCAATTTCGTTGTACATGTGCAATGACAATAAAGGCTATCTATCTATCTATTATTAATAATAATATCAAATAATGAATATTGATTAGACATTCATATAATGAAATGGATTACAGCGATACATGAGGGAACAGGGAGATTAATGTATGAGGAGATTTCTCTATGATAATTACTCTAAATTCTAGAAAACGCTATTGTTGATCCCAGGAAGCATTCACCACTAACCTCCTGAGCAATAAAAGAAATGAGACCATGTGACATTACGTATTCGTGGAGATGTACTGGAGATAGCTGGGAGTATGTCGCTGACGTGCTGTGCTTTCCGGCACGACTTCCTGGAGAGATGCAGACGTGGGCCTGGTAGGTTGCGACCGCGGGCGTTCCTTTTCTCCCCCTATTCAGACACAGCGACCCCTCCGTCGGAGCTGGTGGCGTTCTGAAGCTCTCTGTGGGGATTCTCTGTCACCGCTGATCTGCCGCCTTGTGAGAGACACGTCCATGCAGGTCTCTCCTGGGCCTCATCTCAGAAGGTCATTCTGAGGGTGCGTGTGGCCGTCTTCGTCGTTGCTGGTCCGTAAGCTTTGTCAGAGGTCTCCTTCATTGAATTCTTGCTGGAATAACTATAGCCCTGTTTACTACAGTTCTCTATTAGGGACAAAATTAATATAGAACTTCTGTCTATTTGGACCATGTTTGAGGGGCCTGAGACTGTTTAAGAAAGTCATGAGTCTGACGCCGGCAGAGTCATTTCAAAATCCGAGTCATTTTCCTGTTTAGCCTTGAAAAAGACTAAAAGACAAAAAGCAAAGAAGCCCCAAGTGTCTGAAGCCTTTAAGTTGAAAAAGCCATCAACTGAAACAGTGCATTGAATCCACACTGGGGGAATACTCCAGCCACAAGTTTCCAGAAAACCCATGTTTCTGAAACTGACAGAGCCTTACACTGCAGCCCATAGCAATGTAGCTCTCATTGCACCCGATGTGAAATGCTTCCTCATGGGATGAATCTGTAGGACGTGGCATGGTGGCTGTTTTTACAATTGCACCCTCACTTTCATCCACAGCTCCTTCCTCCACATGTTCCTAAATGTGAATATTTATAAGTCACTGTGAAGACATTTTAAACTGTCATTTTGGAGCTTTTCTATTGGTGGATTCCTGCTGAAGCTGTAACACAGTGTAAAGAGAAGCGTGTAGTTCCCAATGAGGAAAAACATAAAGGGCTTTACTGGGATAAAGAGGATAAAGCAGCTTACACCTGACCTGACTCTGTATGAATGCTTGTAGGTGGTTACATATGGAGCCCTGGAGGGGCCGTGGGTAAAAAACTATACAAATTTTTTGTGCGCTTTTTTTAGTTAATTCAAGTGAATGAATTAGTAATTTGTTTATGAAATAACTAATTAAATCACTGGGGGCTCCATAGAAGCAAGCTGCCTTTAGCCAAAACCCTTATAATGTGCGAGTCCTGGTACTAATCACTGCAGTCACTGCATTCATTCATTCATTATCTGTAACCCTTATCCAGTTCAGGGTCGTGGTGGGTCCAGAGCCTACCTGGAATTATTGGGCGCAAGGCAGGAATACACCCTGGAGGGGGCGCCAGTCCTTCACAGGGCAACACAGACACTGCACATGAAGTAATTATTATGACCTTAATTAGTCCATAAAGACAAAAGATATCAGTTCAGTGTTCATCAGACTGTGTACATATGAATTATGAAGTGAATGTACAGAAGTGTTGAAGTAAACAGCGTACATCATTTATCCTTTGACACAATGAAACAGAGTCTTTCCTTCATCTGGTCTCTTTTCTATTAAAAGTTAAAGAATTGAAAGCAGAATTTTTGAAAACACATAAAACATAAAATGAAGACATATTAACATTTCTGTTGGTTTTACACCCAATGTGGAGTGTATTTATATTTATTTATTTCATTTCTCAGCTGCTTTCTCACTGCCTTTTCCAGCATCCGTAATAAACTCTTATCTCTGTGTCTCTACAGCAGTGACTGCTTACATCTAACAGAAGGGTTAGTCAGTCAGCAGTCGTTAAAGTACATGATGGATATCAGATGAAGATGTTATAACTGCAGCAGCAGCAGCGCAAACACAGCCACACACTCACTGTTTAAGCACTGTTTCCTATTGTACTACACTTGTGCACTTGTTTTCATTAGGAATCGTTAATAATTGCTCTTTATTTTATTTAGGGTTTTTTTCGAAGACAACATTTGTCACATTAGTGCACAGTTTTATGTTCAGATGTAAAAGTTTCCATTAAACCCTTTGTACAGAAACGCCCTCTATTGTTAATCAACATTAATTAGTTCATAGCGTCAAATTATTTGATCAAAAAGCCCTCAACACCACCTCATATGTCTCAGTAGTAACACCACTACACACACACTGACTTTCAGCCCCCTGCTCGGTACTGACTGTTTACACCTGGAGCAGGACGACATTTAAACTCGGACATTTAAACCATAACAGACTGTAAAATCTCTTCAGATTCTGTCTTTAAAAAATCTCAGGAGAGTCTCAGGAGAGAGGCGCCGCACCGGTGAAAAGCTCCAAAAGACAATCCCTTACTCACCACGCCACAGTAAACGTGCCTTTATTTCCTGAGTAACGGTAACGCACTGTTCTGGACCTCCTAGCGCCCAGGCAATGGTAAGTTTTGACGTAAAGTCTTCGTGAATTCAAAGTTGAGGGCGTTCCTTCTTAGATTCAGTGCAGCTGTGGACCAATGAGCGGCTGCCGGCTGTGAGCGGGGTCCTATTCCCCGGGGGAGGGGTGCGCTGCTGGACGCCGCTCTCCACAGGGATTCGTTCACAGCTCTGAGGGGGCGGGTCAGAGGTGATTGACACCTCTGTAAACCAATAGCAGGGACTCAGACGAAGACAAAGAAAGTCGATGTGCCGAGATCACTCACTCTCTCTGGGTCTGGGAGAGAGAGGGAGCGCCTGGGAACATATTTTAGAATAAACTTAAATTGACTTGTTTTATCGCAGAACAACCAAATAAAACCTTTATGTTGGTGACAGACTATTTTAAGCGTTTCGGTACTTTGAGGTACATATTGTCTATTTTCAGAAAATACCGAAAACTGCATCTGTGTAAGAATGAGTGTTTTAAAATAAGAGCGGTATTTCCAACGAGGGCCACAGGGGGGCAGTGTGAGCCCGCAGCGCTTTACCTCCTCTCCCTCCTTTAATGATTTTGCTGGTAGTTTTATGGAGAGAGATTAGTCTCAAAATACTTTACAAATGCGTAAATGTTAATCCACAAATTAAACACAAGTCACAGATATGTTTCACTGTTCACAAATGAACACATCACACTCTGTGTCTCACGGTCTGCAGTTTGTACAAATACAGTTACATTCATAAACACGTGTTTGGTTTTCATAGATATATCATCATTTTATGTGAAAATAAATACATTTGTTTAAATTTACATTGAATATATTTGTAAAATCACTGTCTCGAATTTAAAATGTATTTGTAAAGTGTTGAATCTGAACATTCAGTAATTTACAAATACATTTTAAATCTGAGACTTCGACTTGGAGCAATGCAGAAAGTAACACTGCTCACATCATCACCTCAACAATGAAGCACACTCCAAGTGTCACAAGCAAGAGTCAGTGCTCCTCTTCATACTGCAGCTGTAATGTGATCCACTCAAAAGAAACCCCTCTGATTCCAGTCCACACCGATATCTTACAGAAACATGGACTGAGAGCACTTCAGGCTGCGCTTGAAGACGGTCTGTGGCTTAACCCCTCAATCACCTCCAGCCTCTTAAATCTGAAGAGTGCCCGGTTTTAAACAGTTTTCAAAAACACAAGACCCTTCCTCAAGGGAAATGATGTGACTGGTTTGGTCCCCCACAGTTACACCAGGGTCCAGCACCGTCCCACAGTTCTCCACTGAGTGAATCCCCTGTCAGCGTTGAGCCCAGTTTATATTTTGAATGAATGTGTGTGAGTGTGTGTCGCCCTGTGAAGGACTGGCGTTTCTGCAGAGTGTTATTTCAGTCGTCTTTATGCTTCAAACACAGGTGATGAATGTTGTAAGCTCTATTAATATAATCATAATTCTTTGTTCTCCGACTTCTGCTTCAGCGTCTTGAGTCCGGACGTTCAGAAACTGTCCCACACTTCGTCCAGAAACACTGTTTAAAGAGCAAGGGGGGGACTCTCATCTGCAGCGATGTATTTAAATGTGTTTGCTGTCTCTGAGGCTCAGTGTCCTCTCCTACTCAGTCCTTATGAAACGCAGGATTTCACATCTGCGTCTGGCTCTTCACGTCCCTTGCAGCAGTTGGAAATTCATTAGAACTGCAGTCTACTGTAGACTGAGGACTCAGAGCTGGCCAGATACAAGCAGGTACTTCTGTTTTAATAAGAGCTTCAACATCGCCCTCGACAGCGCCCCTAAGAGAAGAGTGCAGTGATTGTGCCAGTGCTCATGTGTTAAATATACCACATCTAGTCTTGTAGACAGCTGTCTCACCTTGTCTTCAGCGCTGACGTTAGAGGAGTCACTCTTTCTGCTTTTGAGGTTGTTTCTGAGACTGGAGAAGAACCCTGTAAAGAGCCTCCATTCAGACGCGTGCTGTGGACGTTTGGAGACTCGCTTATGGAGTTTATAAAGAATGAATGATGAGATATTCAGGCCATAAAAGGAAAAACGAGGTGCTGTTCTTGTCGTATTGTGCTCCCTCTTCACTCTGAAGTCAGTCACAGAGGTTTCCTGTGGTCTGTCAGGCTCTATTGGGTCTGCACATGTCTGTGTGGTGAGGCTCCACCCCTCAGACAGAGGGAGGAAAGACAGAAACATGGGCTCAGATTCACTGTGTTTGTGTTTCTCATCTCTACACAGGATCGTTACAAATGGACAGTAGACAAACAACAGGATGGTTTACTCACAGGGGGCTGTGGTGGTGACCAGTCAGTCCAGCAGAGATGGTGCACTACTGGACTGACTGGTGTCTGCTTATAGAGGCTGTGATCACACGGCACCTGGCATTCCCTGCAAATACAGTCCACAAAGACGAGGAATGACATCACACACACAATCACAACACACACTTCCTCTAGCATCTACAGACACGAAGTATAAACGCACATCTACAGCTCGTCTAACGCCACAAACTAACTCCTCAGATCCAGTGGGAACCCTGCAAATAGAGACAGCGAGAGAAGAGAGAGACTGCAAACAGAGACAGTGTTAAAATGAACCATGCACATATCTACAGATCCTATTCCTACCATCTACAGAAACTGACCTTGACTTCCCTTGAACTGTACAAACACAGCTAAATCAATACAGACACAAATAATACTCACTCTACTCTAATAATATACACACATTACACTACATTATTATTATTATTATTATTAAAACTAGTGATTAAAAATGAATAAGAAGAATAAAGTGAGGAGCTGAAGGAGGTGTAGATGGTCAGATGTCCTCGAGCCTGTCCCAGAGATCTTCAGCGTGGCTCTGGAAGATCTCCCACACCGCTCTGAACAAAGACCCAGGAGAGCTGTGCTCTGACTCCTCCAGCGTAAAGACGCTCTCCAAAAAGAGCAGCATCGCGTTCTGAAAGACAGAAGTAGAGATTCTGCTCAAATGAGGCCAACAAACCCCTTCAAAAGAAAAGCACATCATTTCTACACTGAGCTGCTGCTGCACAGGTGTGTCGTGTGGCGATGGATGGTCAGTGTTACCCGGACAAGGAGCAGGCACTGGTCAGCTCTGGGTCTGCTCTGCCTGGTGACTGCAGAGACCGAGGAGATCACGGCCATCAGGTGGTGGAGGAATCCTCCTGGCCTCTGAAAATGAAATTCAAATGACATGAGCGCTGCCATTTAGTTATTCTAGGCCCCTAGGGGTCACATCCATTCTAGAAGCAGTGATGGACACCACACACACACGCTCCACTGGAGAAACAGAAGGACATCTTACTGGACAGATCTGAGGCTCCGCCCCCGCCTGGATTCTCAGCAGCACAACCTCAAAGATGACGTCCATGAAGTTGAAGAGCTGGATCTGAGAGTGAGAGGAAGCGTTAGTGACACACACACAGTCCGGTTTCATAAGTAGTGCCGGTGCTTTCCATCACGTCTGGTTATTCAGACTCACTCCGATCTCCGCCAGCTCCTCTACAACCCCTTCACCACAGGAGGGAGACTCGGCCGTCACCAGCAGACGATGGTAGAGCTGCTGGAAGAGTCTCACGTCCTGCAGGATGTAAAGAGATGCACAGAATTACATTAGTGAAGCGGTTATATTACATCACATCATTTAATATGACGCAGCGATCATTTTCTTACCCTGTCGTTGAGGGCGGCCAGGTCCTCCAACATCATACGGCCAGCTTCACGGAGACTGCAGCGACAGCCTGCTTCACTGAGTGTGGTCTACACAAGCAATGGAAGGAGTTTCAGTGAAAACGGACTGGAGACTCATCACTGCTTAAAGACAGCGGTCTTCAGATGAGGTAGAAATACAGTGGTTTCATGTGGTTCACTTACAGTGAAGGCCTGGCGCAGGGCCCGCAGTTTAAGAGGGAAGCTGGTCATCCTCTTAATCTCTGAGTAGATGCTGTGGAGAAGGAGCAGGTTTTGCATGAGGTCAGTTCTGTTAATAGATGCCAGCACTTTTATTCAGTGTGGGACGTAAAGGGTTAAAGCTGCCCCTGTACTCACTGCAAAGAGGGCACCTCCCGAGCCACAGCCTCTGCATCTCCAGACGTCTGTAACACCAAACATTCACCTCCTGCTCCAGTCTTATATCATTCAGGGAGTTCTAATTACCGTAATAACAGCTGCACATCTGCTTTACCTCAGGAGTGGGCTCAGGCTGAGGCTGAGGGTCTGGGTCAGGGCGGGTCACCTCTGTGCCCGAGCTGGTTCTGAAGGACCACGCCTCCCGTCCGATGAAGAGGGACTGACACGTGCGGAGCACCTCCGTCACCTGGACAACAACAACACACTCAGTACTTGGGAACAGCGCAGTGCAGTGGTTTTTCAAAAGGCATTCTACAAAGCTCAGGTCCAGGAAAGAGGGCCCTAATATGAAATAAATAAACACTGATTATGAATAAGTTCATAAGATAAAACACTGAGTATATTGTTACAAACAGAATGAATAGCTGCTTTCTCTGTTTATTTACAACTTTTAAACTGTCCCCGACTCTTTTGGAAGTGAGGTTTGTACAAGAGCAGGTGTGTTAGTGTTTACTAGAACACGCTGAACCCACCTCAACACCTCCAGATGTTTTACAGCTGTGTTCCTCGGTGAACGCGCAGGATGCCACTCGCGTCAGGAGACCGTCAACTCGCTAAAAAAGACACAACAGCAACAGCTCAGCTCCTTACACCAGCTTCACAGTGTGAGTCGAGCTCCATCAAAAGACCAGGCTGAAGTGAACATAGACACGTCTGAGAGATCTCACCTGGGCAAGGGTGACCCTCGCGGTGGATGCGGTCCAAACGGGGCACTGTAAGAGAAGTTCTGGTCGTCATATGGATGATATAAACTACGACTAGTGAAATGAATGAGAGAAAATGAAAGAATGGTGCTGGAGATGAGTGCAGTGGGAGGAGGTCTGGACCTTAGCCGATGGAATGAAAAAACCCTTGGTGTGAATCCACCAGTGATATGCAAGTGCCCCCCGCGTGAGCTCAACGTAGTGGAGCCTGACATGGACCCTCTGGAAGACACACGAACACACACACACAGGCAAATAAGACCCTACAAAGCTACAGATGTGATTAACAACACCAGACAGGGGGTCTTGAACAGATAAAGGTGCACACATTCTTGTCTGCACGGTGCCACTCTGTGCTGGAGAAACGCAGGGTCCAGAAAGTCCTCTGCATTCCTCCATGAAGCCGAACGACCAGCCGCTCCAGAAAGAGCCTGGGACACTGTGGGGGTGGGGGGTGGTGCACATTAGAATGAACCACTACAAACAGGCTCAGAAGTTAAAGAGCTCATATGAGTCTCATTCTCTCCATCGGTGACCACTGTTAGCGCCCTCTAGTGGTCCAGATACGCACCGTCCAAATATGAACAGTTAGTATTCACTCCTTTTTGTGGCGTCATACACCAACACATTACCATACATCCACCAATTCAGCCTACAGCAGTTAAGCCCCGCCCATTCACACTGAAGTTAAATGAGGAAACCAATGAGAACAGGGCTCACTTAAATATAAATAATTACCAATGAACCCAGCAGCTTCACTCACACTGTATGTGATCACAGGGCCCGAGGGGACCACAAGGGTCCCACCCTCCTCTGTGCGGACCTGCAGTAAACAGAGAGTGAGGTAGAGATCAGTGTGTTCGTTATATTGAGTGGAGTTACTCCCAGCAGTGGTAGTGTGTGTGGATAGTGACCTCAGGCTGGTCTCCGGTGACCCGTCCGATGAAGCCGTCGTACAGATGACAGAAGACGTCGGGCTCCACCAGCTGGACAGCATCTCGCAGCCTCTGCTCCGGGTCTGAAACATGTTCCACACCTCACTGAAGCTGGAGCAGTTCCTCTGAGTCTGAGAACCTCTCTAAAGCACATGGACACTCTCTTTTTCACTTTGACCCAGACCTGAACATGACCAGCGTCTCCAGCCATAGACCCTCACTGCAGCCATTTTGAAGCTTTCCGACAGCATTAACGTTGCCATGGAGACCACACGGTAAACATGTTTACATTTAAACACTTAAACAAAAACAAGACCCCTGTAAAATAATATATTTATAATAAAGTTATATTACGAGAATAAAGTCTATTTAAAGTTATTTAATAACGTTAATGTTCAAGAATAAAGTGAACATTTTTAGAATAAATAAAAATATGAGGAAGTTTTATTGTTGAAGCTGCGTTCTCAACAATTCTCAACAGTTGACCTGCTACTGTCATATTTCTCAAGAATGAACGTTAAAACATGAATAAAACCATAAAGAATGAGCGCTGTGTAGAGGATTACACCGTCAGTGCCACTGTAAAGCTGCTTATTTGTAATTATCTGATTAATTTAGACTGTTGCAGAGGTGTTTGCTGATAACTATTTTCTTCATTCTGTGTTGTCTTCAGCAAAAGCGTAGTCTACGAAATAAAGGTACAATACTTTAATAAACAGACACAAGATGAAGGAGACACATGAAGCTGGAACTGTCCTTTTTCCACTGGAGGAGCAGGGACTGTGTTATGGACGATGACAAATTGGGCAACATTAGGTTCTGACCAGCTTTAATGGACTCACTAGGTGTGTAACTGTGTCCTTTTTACAAATCTCGGGGTCACAAATCCCCTCAGTGTCGCATCATCACGCAGTGCCCCATTACATTGAATGAGGAGTCAAATTAAACCTTAGGGCGCCCTCTTGTGGACGATATGAGGTATTGTCTGATCTCATTTTCATCGGTTCAGGCTTCATTCTGTCCACAAAAGCCCCGTTAGGTTTTATTTATTGTTTAATGTGGTAATTGATAAATAAAGACAACAGCGGGTCAGTTGGATTTTACTGAACACTTTGAGAATGAGGTGTGATTTTGGCCGCGGCTCTGTGCCGCACAACAGGAGCCCACTGTCCCACCTCCAGCTGAATGTGCCGCGACAAACTCGCTCAGTTCACAACGAAATGGAGTCCCACCAGATTCACTCCCTCCTCGACACCAACTGTTAATGTTTCAGTGGTAAACAGTGGGTGTAGTGTGTAAATAAGGAATGGAGAGATCAGACTAGTGTCCTAATGCACAGCCTGAGTCATGTCTGTCTGAAAATGATTGTTAAACTGAGGGAACGGATTAAGTCTCTAAACGATATTTTTCCACCATAAGACTTTCGGGAGCGACTGGGAACATATTTTAGAATAAACTTAAACTGACGTGTTTGTTTCCTATTGTACTACACTTGTTTTCATTTGGAATCGTTACAAAATGCTCTTTATTTAATTTAGGGGTTTTTCGAAGACAACATTTGTCACATTAGTGCACAATTTTATGCTCCAAAAGATAATCTCTTACTCACCACGCCACAGTAAACGTGCCTTTATTTCCTGAGTAACGCACTGTTCTGGAGCTCCTAGCGCCCAGGCAATGGTAAGTTTTGACGTAAAGTCTTCGTGAATTCAAAGTTGAGGGCGTTCCTTCTTAGATTCAGTGCAGCTGTGGACCAATGAGCGGCTGCCGGCTGTGAGCGGGGTCCTATTCCCCGGGGGAGGGGTGCGCTGCTGGACGCCGCTCTCCACAGGGATTCGCTCACAGCTCTGAGGGGGCGGGTCAGAAGTGATTGACACCTCTGTAAACCAATAGCAGGGACTCAGATGAAGACAAAGAGAGTCGATGTGACGAGATCACTCACTCTCTCTGGGTGTGGGAGAGAGGGGGAGCCCCTGGGAACATATTTTAGAATAAACTTAAATTGACTTGTTTTATCGCAGAACAACCAAATAAAACCTTAATGTTTGGTGAGAGACTATTTTAAACGTTTGGTCACTTTGAGGTACATATTGTCTATTTTCAGAAAATACCGAAAACTGCATCTGTGTAAGAATGAGTGTTTTAAAATAAGAGCGGTATTTCCAACGAGGGCCACAGGGGGGCAGTGTGAGCCCGCAGCGCTTTACCTCCTCTCCCTCCTTTAATGATTTTGCTGGTAGTTTTATGGAGAGACATTAGTCTCAAAATACTTTACAAATGCGTAAATGTTAATCCACAGATGTGGCGGTCACACCCTGTTACTGAAGAAGAATATTCTGTTGTGTTTCACTGCAACAACAAGCTGAATGTATGAGAGTAAAGACTATAAGAGAATGTAAACACAAAAGATCCTCAGTGATTTCTCTGGTAAAAAAGAAAGAAAAAGACCCAATGTTCCCATGACTAACTCCACAGCTATTAAGAGCTTTATTTATATAATCAGTTTATATAATCATGTACCAACAGTGTTTTAAGAGAAGAATATTCTTTTCTATTGTGTGTCTTCATGTGATTTTAATGCTGTTTTAATCTATGAAATTAGTCACTTGATAAACCACAGTGTAAATAAATATTAATCGTTTTAACACAAACTCAGAAAAGAAATCAGTGTCTCACTGTTAACAGCAGCAGTGTTTAATAATTCTTCAGTTTAATTCTTGCTGTAATTACAAACTTTTATTATTATTATTTTATTGTTGGGATTAAAACCATGAGCCTGAAGCTAAACGTGACACAGGGGGTGTTTCTACAGCTGTAGTGGCTATGACTCCAGAAGTAGAGGGTGAGGAGGAAGAGGCTGTCGAGTAAAAAGCTCTGTGCCTGGTTCACCTTGAAGAACAAAGCCTTATTTAAAAAACCCAACAATTTCCACTGAGTAAAGTTCCTTGTCGTTCTGATGACGTAGAATCCCTAAATTCTTGAGATCATTAAAGTAACGTTTAGTTTAAATCAGTGTTGGAGCCAGAAACAGACCCTGGGCACAAGTGTGTGGACACAATCATTCTTCCTAAAATAATAAACAAATGCTAATTTTAGCACATGGTCAAGGTTTTTTATCACGGGGCGAGTGTTTAACACGAGCAGGACACGAGTAATTATTTAAACACAATGCAGCATTAAATGAACATTGCTCTGAAATGTATTTGATCTAGAAGCTGTTACACGCTGAATATTTAATTGTGTATTAATTTGACGTAAAGTACTTCACCTGATTTTTAATTTTCAGAGAAATCCCACAGTTTTCAGTCGAGTTGAATCTGAAGAATGTCACTCACTTTATGAGGTATTTATGCAGAACACTGGCTCAGAGAAAGAGTGATCCACACATATATATTTACATTATGAACGCATATAATATCACCTTCTCTTTGATCTTTCTGCTGCAGTAAATTCTCCTCGAGTGGTTTTTCACCAGTTCACAGGCTTCATCCACTTTCATCAGCACAATGACCTGAGGTGTGTCCACTACACAATCACACAGGAGATTACACACATGTAACAAAGCTCAGCAATAAATCATTAATAAATGAGGGGATTCTATATAAATAACACTTTAAATTTCACTTTAAAACTTTACAAACGTTACCTTTTTTCAGGAAAAACAGCTGAAACCTGGACTCGTTTCACCACGGCACTTTCAGTCTTTCAGCATCTGAGATGAATCTGGGCTCAGAACCCGGTGCTGTTTATGAACAGAAATGTTATATGGCTCTCTCCTTTCAGAAATGTTTCAGGGTGCGTTTCTTGATGCAGTGGCTGACTGTGTTCAGTTTCATCTCTGTTTCTGACTCAGAAACATGTGCCCCCTGATTCTCCCTCTGCTCCGGGGGCAGGTGGGGGGCATAAGGCACAGTTGGAGAAGCACTGGTATAAAGCACCCACACATGAGCCTAAGGTCACCATGTCCAGTGCCGAGCAGAGTGTAAAATCTCCCAGCACTGGGCGGTGAATCAGTGGAACTGTGCTCTCTGGAGTGATGAAGCTCCGTCTGATGATACCTCTGTGATGAGCTGGAGATTCATCTCAGCACCGACCCTCACTAACGCCGCTGAATACAATCAAACCCTCAGAGCAATGTTGCAGCACAGAGTTTAAAGCCTTCCTAGAACATAGAAGACTGTTACTGCAGCAAAGTATCAACAAACCCACTGTTAATGCCCTTCATTTCAGAAAAGCACTGGAGGAGCAGGTGTCACATTTGGCCTGGAATGATGGCATTGACTCAGGGTGAGGCTGGATACTTCACCTCAGCCACAGCTCCACTGAGTAACTCTGTGAGATACTCACCTTGGTCAGTTCTGCATGTCCAGCTCTGGTCATGCTAGGGGATTTTAGCATCCACGCTGATGCTATCTGTTCATTGACAACTGAATTTGAGTCTCTGTTGGACTGCTTTAGCTTGACCTAACATGCTGATTTTCCCACACACTCACATGGCCACACATTGGATTTAATTTGTTCTTCTGATCTATCTGTTACCTCTGTCTCTGGCTCTATTGTTGGTGTTTCTGACCACAAGCTTGTTGAAGCATCTGTTAACATCTCGGTTTCACGGCAGTGCAGTAAATCTACCGTCTCCTTCCGTAATATCAAAGCTATCAAACCTCAATCTTTTTCCGCCCTTCTTCAGTCTTCTGCACTCTCTTCTATTTCCCGGCTGTCCTGTCCTGATGACATTCTGACTCTCTTTAATGACACTGTTTCTGGTGTACTAGACCAATTGGCTCCCTTAAACACTAGACAGGTCCCTGCTGGTCGCTCCTCCCCTTGGTTCACTCCTGAACTCCGTGCTTTAAAAGCCACTGGTAGGCGTCTGGAGCGCCGCTTCAAGAATTCTGGTCTTACTGTGCACTTAATGGCATATGCTGAATACATGATTTCTTATAATACTGCTTTAAAATCTCTTATTAATAATTCTGGTAACAAGCCCAAAACACTTTTCACTACTGTTAGTAAACTCATTCAGCCACAAACAATCAAGAACTTTAACACTGCTGAGCAATGTGAAGTTTTCCATAGATTTTTTAATCACAAGATTGCTAAAATCTACCATCAGCTCCTCTCATCTCCTTCTTCACCTGAGCATTGTTTCCATTTGAGCCCAGCTCATAAACCCCTGGCTAATTTCTCTCCCATTGATCCAGAGCTTATATCAGAGCTTATAGTTAATTCCAACGCTTGTACCTGTTCTCCTCGAAGCTGCTCCTACCCCACTTCTTAAAAAATATTCCGCCATCATATCCAGCCCTATTTCCCATCTCGTTAATATGTCTCTTGCCTCAGGTTATGTCCCCATAGGCCTTAAAACATCTGCCATCACACCCATTCTCAAAAAACCTGGTCTGAACACAGACAACCTTGATCATTTCCGACCTATTTCTAACCTCCCCTTTTTAGCTAAGCTGTTAGAAAGGGTGGTGGCCATTCAGTTAGAGTCATTCCTGATGGACAATAATCTTTTTGAGCCTTTTCAGTCTGGCTTCCGCACAAAACACAGTACTGAGACAGCCCTTTTGCGGGTTTTAAACGATATCCTACTCGCTACTGATTCTGGTGCACTCAGTATCCTTCTTCTCTTAGATTTGAATGCAGCATTCGACACTGTTAATCACAGCATACTCATCTCTCGTCTCTCAGCTATTGGCATAACTGACACAGCACTTTCCTGGCCCATCTCTTACTTTACCAGTAGATCTCACTTTGTTGCTCTTGGTACACACAGATCTTCCCCTAGTACTGTTACACAAGGTGTTCCCCAAGGTTCAGTCCTAGGCCCTATACCATTCATCATATACATGCTGCCACTTGGTCATATCATCCACAGCCATGGTCTTAAATATCATTGTTATCCAGACGACACTCAAATATACGTGAGCACCAAAAATACCTCCACTCTGCCCCACTCTGCCCTTATTTCCTGCGTTCAGGATCTGAGACACTGGTTGCATGCCAACTTTTTGAAACTCAACACAGAATAAACTGAAGTGTTGCTTACTGGCCCCAAGTCCACTCTTTCAAAAATCTCTGATAACACACTTAACTTTGATGGTGTGGCTGTAAAAACCTCTCCAGTTCTTCACAATGTAGGTGTACATCTTGACTCCTCCCTGTCCTTCAAACCTCATATTAAGGCCCTAACCAAAACATCCTTTTTCCATCTATGTAATATTGCTCGCCTTCGTCCCCTGCTTTCTGTTAAGGACGCTGAAATTCTGGTCCATGCTTTCATTTCCTCCTGTTTAGACTATTGTAATTCTCTCTTCATTGGCCTTCCTTCTACGACCATACACTCCCTTCAGTGTGTTCAGAACTCTGCTGCTCGGGTCCTCTCTTATTCTAAAAAATCAGCTCATATCACCCCTGTTCTTCATCAGCTCCACTGGTTACCTGTCTCACTCCGTATTCAGTTTAAAGTTCTTCTGCTCACATACAAAGGGCTGCATGGTGTGGCGCCAGCCTACCTTTCTGAACTTTTACACTCCTACTGTCCTACAAGATCACGGAGGTCCTCCGAGAGCAGTCTTTTGTCAGTATCAAAATTTAAATTGGTTACCGCTGGTGGTAGATCATTCAGCGTGATGGCACCCAAGCTCTGGAATTTATTACCACAAAGTTTTTGTCTCTGCTCTTCATTTTCTGCCTTTAAAACCCAGCTAAAGACCTATCTCTTCTCTCTATTTTTTTTATTCTTATTATTTTTTTTTCTCCCCCTCCTCTTTGTGTAAAGCGACCTTGGGTATTAGAAAGGTGCTATATAAATCTAACTTATTATTAATATTATTATTATTATTATTATTTACTGGATTTAAAACAATGGGTTAAAAATATAAAATATAAGTTTTGACCACATTATGCCTTTTTACAGTCTGTTAAACTTTCCTGTACATAATGTTATTTCCACTACAGAGTCTGTCCAAACACTTTGATGATGTATTTTATGTCTGATGTATAGTTTTGTGATTTTACGCTCTTCTGACCACTAGATGGCGATAAACACTGGGTGATGATCAGGTGAGATCAGGTGGTTCCACAGGTGAAAAACAAGAACGAGGAAACAAACTAAAGCGAAAGTAACTCTGAGCTGAAGAAGATTTCAGAGGAAGACGGTCTGGATTTCACTCGGTAGGTGTTTAATCGTTAAGATTATTTTTCTGTGGAAAATGGTCTCATTGTTTACAACAGTGTGTTTTTCGTAAGTATGTTCTTCAGTTATATTTAAGGTGTTGTTTGAAAAGGTTGAACTGCGTCTCACTAAAACAAACAAACAAAAATAAGTTAGAAACAGTCACAGTGTGAGTTAGCGTTTTGTTTTGGAGGACTCATCCCAGACTTCTATTTTATTTATTTTATTTTCTCGCTCTAGTTTTGTCTGTGCTTCAGTTTTGTTCTCTTTTGACGCGGGAGGCGGGGAAACAGGAGTGACGTAATTTTGACGTCTGTGAATAAACTGAACACGGCCAAGTGTCTGTGACAATAAACAGGTTCATCCGGTTTACTGCAGAGGAATGGAGAGTTTATTCACCTGGGATTTTAAAATGTTAACTGCTGTTGAACAAAGTCAAATAATAAATGGAGTCCAGAAACAACAATAGAATTAAATAGAAACAACAACGACTACAAACACTTATTTGTGTTTTATAGAAACTAACATTATTATTAACACAGAGACAAACAGTTAAATAAAAAGAGAATTTTGTCTCCTTTTACAGTAAGTTCTTTAAAAATGGAGTAAACCTGCAGTAAAACTACATAGTTGTTACAAGCTTGATATTCCTACTGTGGTAGTGCAGTATACAGATGTTCATATTAACTTTAACAGACATGAGCTCTTAAAGGAGCAATGTAGGATATTAACTGTATTTAGTCATTAAATGTCCAGGGTGTGATCATAGATTAAGGAAACAGTCAAAGCTCAAACACTGCTGCCTCTCACAGCACTGCAGTATATTCTCTTTGAGAAGTGCCCAGTCCGGAGCAGAGCTCCTATGATCCCGCCCTCTGTCCAATCATTTTACAGTCCACCGTGTGGCCAGGTCTACAAACAGTGTCTCACAGCCATGAAATGACCAAGAGAACAGAGTTAATGTTAGATTTTACCGAACCCAAAAAGCCCCACTGCTGTATTGCACAACACACATCATAACCCAAGTCAAGCCCAGCTCCTGAGAGTCGGCCCACGCCTGGCCACACAACACGAGCTGTAACTCAAGCCAGGCCTGGGTCGTGACGTTTGGCCCAGGTCCAGCTCACACCACACTTGTGCCAGTGCCGTTACTGAACTGTAAATGAATCCCAAAACTGACACCGGTTCGGCCCAAATGTGTCTGCTGTCTGGGTCTGTGCTAGGTCTGGAGTTTTATTTAGGCTCCGCAGTGAGTTTGTGTCAGAAAGGACAGGCTGTGTGTGTAACTAAGTGAGAGTTTAAGTCTTGTGCTGATGTGTGGACACCTGGGTTTCAGCTTCATGAAGGATACAAGAGGTTTTAAACTGAGAAAAGCAGAACACTCAGTTACACTACATTACACTATGTGTTTGGACACTGACCCACAGATTAGATACAGAAGAGTCTCTCTCTCTCTCTCTCTCTCTCTCTCTCTCTCTCTCTCTCTCTCTCTCTCAGTCCAATGCATTCATATATTGTGTGTTAATCATTTCTTTATTAAACAGAAAGTGAACACACCCTCCACAGAGAACACACTTCTATGAACTTTAAAGAGCCACCACTGTTTATTTACTGGATTTAACACAATAGGTTAAAAATATACAATAGTACCGAGTGCGAACACTTTGATGTTTACTGATGTATAGTTTTGGGATTTTACGCTCTTCTGACCACTAGATGGCGATAAACACTAGGTGATGATCAGGTGAGATCAGGTGGCTCCACAGGTGAAAAACAAGAACGAGGAAACAAACTAAATCGAAAGTAACTCTGAGCTGAAGAAGATTTCAGAGGAAGACGGTCTGGATTTCACTCGGTAGGTGTTTAATCGTTAAGATTATTTTTCTGTGGAAAATGGTCTCATTGTTTACATTAGAAATGTGTGTTTATTTGCCATTCCTTCTCTTAGTTATGGTTTTCAGGTGTAATTACGGTAAGGTATATTTTTTAAAATCATTAGAAACAGGAACAGTGTGAGTTATCGTTTTGTTTTGGAGTACTCATATCTGACTGAAACTAATAACACAGCTGTTCGGTTTAGTGGTAGCTCTTCTGGACTAGAAACAGACTTCTACTCAGGGACAAGGCCCCAGTCACGTCACAATGTCACCTTGGATTACAGTAGCGCGAGGGCGCGTACTCAGGAAAACGGTGGAGTAAAGTTCTGGTTTTAAATGTTTGAAAACACAACCAGATATTTGACCAAAATATTAATCATTTACATGCTTTGTTTAAACATTATTTATTGTTTTTTATTTCGCTATTCTTGTCTGTGCTTCAGGCGAGGAAACAGGAGTGTCGCCATTTTGATATTTGTTTACAAATACCTAAACACGATTGAATATCTGTCAGCAAACAGGTTCGTCCTGATCAGAGTAAAACACAATGGAACTGCTGCAGAGAAATAGAGATACACCTAGGATTTAAAAATGTTAACTTCTGTTAAATCTCTCATAAATCGTGTTAAAATTTATGTGTTAAATCGTGTTATTTTTATGTGGAAAATTGGCTCATTTTTGTCCAACTGTGTGTTTATATCTGCCATTCCTTCTCTTAATTATGTTTTTCAGACCTAAGTTATATTTAAGATGTTGTTCGAAAAGGTTGAACTACGTCTCACTAAAACAAACAAACAAAAATAAGTTAGAAACAGTAACAGTGCGAGTTAGCGTGTTGTTTTGGAGGACTCATATCCCAGACTTCTATTTTATTTATTTTATTTTCTCGCCCTGGTTTTGTCTGCACTTCAGTTTTGTTCTCTTTTGACGCGGGAGGCGGGGAAACAGGAGTGACGTAATTTTGACGTCTGTGAATAAACTGAACACGGCCAAGTGTCTGTGACAATAAACAGGTTCATCCGGTTTGCTGCAGAGAAATGGAGAGTTTATTCACCTGGGATTTTAAAATGTTAACTGCTGTTGAACAAACTCAAATAATAAATGGAGTCCAGACTTGTTAAATAGAAAACAACAACAACGACTACAAACATTTATTTGTGTTTTATAGTATAAAACTAACATTATTATTAACACATAGACAAACAGTTAAATAAAAAGTGAATTTTGTCTCCTTTTACAATAAGTTCTTTAAAAATGGAGTAAACCTGCAGTAAAACTACATAGTTGTTACAAGCTTGATATTCCTACTGTGGTAGTGCAGTATATAGATGTTCATATTAACTTTAACAGACATGAGCTCTTAAAGGAGCAATGTAGGATATTAACTGTATTTAGTCATTAAATGTCCAGGGTGTGATCATAGATCAAGGAAACAGTCAAAGCTCAAACACTGCTGCCTCTCACAGCACTGCAGTATATTCTCTTTGAGAAGTGCCCAGTCCAGAGCAGAGCTCCTATGATCTCGCCCTCTGTCCAATCATTTTACAGTCCACCGTGTGGCCAGGTCTACAAACAGTGTCTCACAGCCATGAAATGACCAAGTGAACAGAATTAATGTTATATTTTACTGGACCCAAAAACCCCCACTGCTCTTCTAAAAGTCTCCATGACCAGAGACGGAGTAAAATGAGAGGAAATATTGACCCTGTGTTTGAAAAGTGGAGGATGTTTACATGTAACAGCAAATCATTTCTGAAAAATTATAGAAGTACAGACACCTCTGTATATATTAGAAAGAGTACAGACAGTAGTTTTTGTGCTTTATTTAAAGACAGTGAGGCAAGGTGACGTTTGAAAGGTTTAAAAACAGGACAGTGTTTTTGTGTTTTGTATTAAGCAGGTAAATAACAACAGGATTGAAAAGTGTAAATAACATGGTATGTTTTAAAGAAACTGAGGCGGATTAATGTGTGTTTCTTCGTGATGTGTGTGCTTTAAACAAATGAAGTAAAAATTATGTTTGAAAAGCCTTGCATTTTCCCCTATTTGAGGTGGAATGGAGAAATCAAGCTTGGTAGTACACAACAAATATAAGCGGCTTTATTTTTACACACACCAATAATACATTCATTCATTCATTCATTCATTCACTGTAACCGCTTTTCTGATTCAGGGTCGTGGTGGGTCTGGAGCCTACCCAGAATCACTGGGCTCAAGGCAGGAACACACCCTGGAGGGGGCGCCAGTCCTTCACAGGGCAACACACTCTCACACAGTCACACCTACGGACTCTTTTGAGTCGCCAATCCACCTACCAACATGTGTTTTTGGACCGTGGGAGGAAGCCCACGTGGACACTGGGAGAACACACCAAACTTCTCACAGACCGTCACTCGGAGCGGGACTTGGACCCACAACTTCCAGGACCCTGGAACCCTGTAACACTAACTTGCTGCGCCACCTTGCCGCCCTAATACATGCGAGTCCACTACACTCTGTTCTGTGATGACAGCTGTAACACATTAAGCCCTGAGCCCGTCTCTAAAACGCTTTTAACGATTCTCTCTCTTTCTTTCTCTTTCTCTCTCTCTGTCTCTCTGAGTGTGCCATCTCAGAGGAACTCCAGAGCATCTATAAGTCTCTTGTTGCTCTTTTCCTTTCGAGTTTTTTGCCCTGAATCACATATTTAACTGAAATTGTGTGTGGTAATTTTGTGAGGGAAACATCTGGTGAGTTTAGATAGCGCTTTAGTGCTGTGTGTAAATGTTAATGTTTATAGATATTCCACATGCTTACGAACAAGTGAAAGAAAAAACCCAGAGCACAAAAGGTATATGGAGTGTATATATGGAAAAATATTCGGTTCAGTTGTTAGCTTGTTGCTAGCGGCCTGTGTCACGGATTAGCCTTTTGGCTAAGAGCAATAATATACTACTTTAAGGATTATTAAGTTGTTTATTTAGAGCTGAATATGCTTAAAGTACAACATTACTAACAAAGCGATGCATCACGCAGGCTTTGACCTGAAAATTAACGGATTCCCCAGATTCAAGAAGCTGAGAGGAGAACTACAACTCCCAGTGTGCTGTGGGGGTCATCAGTTGCGCATGCATCCAACCAGCGCAGCAGAGAGGGAAAGAGTCTGGCACCCCTGTCCCAATACAGTACTCACACTTCCCAGTAAGCACAGGCCAGTTGAAAAGGCATTGAGACCACTTCCGTCGATGTTCGAAATATGTTTGAATTTGGACCAAGGTCATCCTAAAGCCTTATTATTATTTAAAACCATATTTTAGTTATCTGTGCTGTGTGTTTAATGTTTTACACAAGAATTTACTCTGTATTCACAAGAACACGTTTAAAACACACACACATACATATATATATATATATATATATATATATATATATATATATATATATATATATATATATATATATATGAGACCTGCAGGACCTGCCCCCTCCCCAAACATGCACTGCTTCCTTTTCTGTTCAGGAGTGGCGTAGCTGTAATGGAGCTGTCAGGCACCAGTTAATCATACAATTATTTATAATTTCTTATCACTTGTAACTGTATATGTGTGGACCATCATGCTTTTTTGTACTCTCTTTTCCACCTTAAGAAGTGCTGCTAACGGTGTCTACCAGCATCAGCTTAAACGGGGATCCTGTGTCTGATCCATTCACATCATCACAACACACACTCACACACCACCAAAGTCTGCAGAGAAACAGATTAGAGTTTCTAATGGTAGAACTACAGAGTGCTCCTGTATGGAGAGTGGAGCTGATAAAATGGACAATGTGTGTAGAGACAGGGGAGGTGTTCCTAATCCAGTGATCATTCAGAGTAAACCTATATAACACCTTTCATACACTGTGGTGATTCAATGTGCTTTACACACGACAAAATACAATCAGAGATGTGGGAGAGAGGAAATAAACACAAAAATATGAATGAAACAAATAGAAATAGACATGAAATCATAACAACGATTAAATGGAAGCAATAATTAATATGAATTGTTACAATTAAAAAAAAAAAGATAAGTTGTGATTCTGCTCATGAAAAAATGTCAGACTGTGATGCAACAGCAGCTTGGTATGATGTGCGTTGTTAAAGCAACAGTTTGTCACTCCCTGTTAATAAGAAACTGTAATATTTCAGTATTTTGTGCACTAGCTGCTGAGCTCGTACTTCTAACATGAGCACATAGGATGTGCTGTATAGTGTTCTTGTGATTTACACAATTGATTTACACAACGTTTAAGGTTCCCAGAGCCCTTACTATAAACATTTGTGCTGAGTTTAGAATTATTCAGTCACTTTACTGCTCACAGACTGATCTACAGGGGACGCTATTCATTGCTTTACATCAGTGAAACTGTGTCCTTATTAAACCCTTGGTGTTCTCACCATTGTAGCTCCCCCTAATTATTGGTTATTTCTCTCTCTCTCTCTCTCTCTCTCTCTCTCTCTGGTTTATTGAACTTAGGGCTGGACAATTATTTTATATCCATATATATATATATATATATATATATATATATATATATATATATATATCACAATATTAAATGTTTCAGTAGCAACGATATGATTTTAAAACACATGATCAATATTTCTGTATACATTATTTACATCACGTGTTACAGGGCACTGCCCTCAATTTTAAAGTTAGTTATAAATATTAATATTGACAAAGCCAAGAGGGTGTTGTTTGATGGTAATGTCATGTTTCTTTCAGTTCTTGGCAGTTTTTCTTAGGCTTTTTTTATTGTTCATATCGATATGAGAATTACCGTATTGACCTAAATTAAGAAATATATTGTGATATAAATGTTGGTCTGTATCGTCCAGCCTTTAATGAGAATATCTTTTTACAGGAAGCAGAGAAGAATGTCCAGTGTCCAGCTTTATCTATAAAGTATAGACACTTCATGATGGAGCCTCATGACTTCAGCAGCGGAAAAAGAACTTCAGACTCAAAGTGTGTTACTTTCTATTACTGATTTTACACATCATTACTTTTTCCAGTTTTATTGACTCCTGCTACTCACTTGTCAGTGATGTTGATTCCCAGAGGTCCCAGTCGTACGATGCAGCATTTAATTATGGAATATTCGAGGGATGAATCAGAATGTTAAGTTTAAATAAGTAGCACACATTGTCTTAAGCAGATGTAGACGTGAGTATTTTTATTCAGTAAGATTACTTGTCCTGCTGCACTGTGGATTAATCTGCTCCTTCTTTTACTGATGATATCACCAGCTTTTGAAAACACACATTCAACCTAATACAAAAAAAAACATTATTTCACGAGAAATGCTTCGACAGTGTGTGGAACGTCCCATCCCTAGTAACAAAGAGCCTTTAGGTTTTTCTTGTGTGTGTGTGCGTGTGTGTGTGTGTGTGTGTGTGTGTGTGTGTTTTAATAATAATACATTTTATTTCATCTGTCACTCAAGGACACCTTACAGAAAAAAAGTAGACAATAGAATAAATAATAAAGAAACAAAAGAGTAAGCAACATTAAAACAAGTTAGAATAAGACAACACAACTGAGTCAGTCTTAAACAGGTGGGTTTTGAGTGTGGACTTGAATTGTAAAAGTGAGTTTATATTCCTTATGTCCGGTGGTAAAGAATTCCAAATCTGGGGAGCAGATCGTCTGAAGGCTCTACTCCCCATGGTAGTGAGACAGGCGGAAGGGACAGACAGATGAATGGAGAGAGATGATCTGAGGGTGCGAGGGGGAGTAGCAACATGGAGAAGATTGGAAAGATATGGAGGAGAAAAATTGTGGATGGTCTTGAATGTGAGCAGAAGGATTTTGTAATCGATGCGGCACTTAACAAGGAGCCAGTGGAGCTGTTGAAAGACAGGAGTGATGTGGTGAATGGAGGGGGTTCTAGTGATAACTATATTATTCATTATATAAAGCTACAAAAATTAACTGACAAAATTTATAAAAATCAGCGATAAAAATAATTGGCAGCAGATTTAATTTTCAAGTTTTTACTGTTTTTTAATTCTTTAGTAACAAAGATATTTCTCCTTTTAATCAGTGTGGCTTTTCTTTTGTGTGTGTGTGTGTGGTTGTTTTTGCTGTGTGTTTGTGGAGTGTGATGTGTTTTGTGTGGTGCGTTTCTGGGGTATGATGTTTTTGTGAGGTGTGTTGTTGGAGCGTACAGTGTTTGTGCTCTGTGTTTTTGGAGTTTTTAGTGTTTGTGTAGTGTGTATGTGAATTGTGCAGTGTGTTTTAAGAGTGTGCAGTGTTTGTGTGGTGTGTTTGTGGAGGGCAGCATTTGTTTGGTGTAGTAGTGGAGTGTGATTAGCAGCCTTTTGATTTTTTTCTTGAGTTTTCTTTTTGTGTGTGTGTGTGTGTTTTTCTGTGGTGTGTTTGTGGAGTGTGCAGGAATGGGGGAGTGTGCAGTGTGTTTGTGGAGTCAGAGACATGAACCACATTCTAGTGATTTTTAGCATGACTCGCCTCTGTAGCGGAGTGACCGTATTCGAGCTTAATAGTGATTATAACTTATAATAATAATAATTATTATTATTGACTTAAATATTAACAATTAACTTGAGAGTGAATACTGTCACCACTACGTGAGTTCTTCAGGATTTTCAGACTCTTAATGAACAAACTCCACACACTGTATTATTTCAAATAATGGAAATACTTTATTAAGAGGAAAGATAATATTTGATAAACATAGCACAATCATCAAAATCTCACGGAATCAATGCAGGTGAAACCGGTTTGAATTTAGAGATAGGCTAGGCTGTATGACTTGGGAGTGAGGCTTATTGATTAAGATAGATTTTTACCAAGAGATTTAATTCAATTTCAGCTCTGAAAATGAGGAATTTTAGCTTACTTTTCTGCCGATTTTGGGGTTATGATCACAACCGCTGATGTCCCGCAGATCTTTGCTCTGTTGTTTCTCTGGTATTTGACTTGTCACAGCTGAATTTAGGCTGATCAGTGGTGAGATTCCCTCCCGGATGAGTCAGCCACTTTTTGACGTCCTTCGGACGGTGTGACGTCAGTCGGGGATTCCCTTCAGAGAGCTGCTGGCTTGGCTGGATTTTATCCTTCCCGATGGAAGGGGCTTCAAGATGAAAGTCTGCTGATTTTCCTCCTATCTCCAGAACGAATCTCGAATTATTTAGCTTATTTATTTTATGATTTTCCTCTGTCTTAGCGGTGTCTTTTATTCTGGCCACGAATAAGTTTCACCTGCTTTGATCAGTCGTAAAATTAAACTTGGATTGGGCTACAAACACGAACACAAATAAACAAAGAAAGGATTACTGACAATTACTCGACGTTACTCTAACTGCTAACTGACACAAGGCGTCCCTTGGGAGTTGCGTGAGGTCCTTTTCTTAGAGTTCTTTTGAAGAGTCGTCTTGTTGGTGTAGCGAGAAGACAAAGGAGTGAAAAGAAGAGAGCTCGGAAAGAAGGTAGCAAGAGAGTGTAGCAAGAGCTGGGTGACCCCTTTTCAGATGTGGCGCGGTCACGCCCATTTGGGAGGTCTCCTTTCTCTGATTGGATCCTGGGTCTGAGGCTCACGTGACTTTCTTCACATTTCAGAGAGAGGGAGAGAATTCATATTTTTGGCTCTTACAGAATACAGGATAAAATAAAATACTTATACATACTTGAACATAGCATAATGAGTGTACTGGATTATTTTTATCAAATATATATGTATGTATATATCTTGAGTACATTACCAACTATTCTAGATGTCAGAAACTAATTCGTTTTCCTAAACAGAGACAGAATTTTTCCTCATGATTGAAACAGTAATACACATCACTTCGTTAGTTTGTAGACATTTACCTGAGAATAACAGAGGATCATTAATACACATTGCATAAAACATGTTTATAAACAGCGGCACCCCGATGTGTCCATTATGTATTTAGAGGGAGACAGGGCGAAACGTGATTTCGCAAATGTCCACTTGGGTGCACTGTTGGTCCATGCTATTTGTCTGGTTTGAACTAGGGTTGCGAGAGTTCACTAGAAGGTCAGTTCTGGGGGCCATCTGTTGATTTTGGGGGGGGTGCAGAGTCTTTCAACACACACACATTCTGTTGAAAGTGGGGTTCTGTTCCAAAAATCCTTATCAGAGTGGAGAGTCTTAAACTTTTCATTTCTTGATCTGGTCCATACTCCACTAGACCTCAACATGCAGCCTTTAAATTTTTTCATGAGTTTTCTTGTGCGTGTGAATGTCTGGCATGTTTGTGTGTGCTCTGAGTGTGTGGCTTGTTAGTGGAGTGCGCGGTGTTTGTGTGGTGTGTTAGTGGAGTGTGTGGTGTGTTAGTGGAGTGTGTGGTGTTAGTGGAGAGTGTGGTGAGTGTGCGGTGTGTTTGTGGAGTGTTAGTGTAGTGTGTGTTGTGTGTTAGTGTAGTGTGTGGTCTGTTTGTGCAGTGTGTTTGTAGAGTGTGTGGTGTGTTAGTGGAGTGTGAAGTGTCTGTGCGGTGTGTTTGTGGTGTGTTTGTGCAGTGTGTTTGTAGAGTGTGTGGTGTGTTAGTGGAGTGTGCAGTGTCTGTGCAGTGTGTTTGTGGTGTGTTTGTGCAGTGTGTTTGTAGAGTGTGTGGTGTGTTAGTGGAGTGTGAAGTGTCTGTGCGGTGTGTTGGTGGAGTGTGTGGTGTGTTAGTGGAGTGTGCAGTGTCTGTGCAGTGTGTTAGTGGAGTGTGCAGTGTCTTTGTGGTGTGTTTGTGGAGTGTGCAGTGTCTTTGTGGTGTGTTTGTGGAGTGTGCAGTGTCTGTGCAGTGTGTTTGTGGAGTGTGTGGTGTGTTTGTGGAGTGTAAAGTGCCTAGTGTAGCTTTAACTCTTCCTTATGTCTCCACTTCACATTTCCAGAGAGCAGACATTCAGAGCAGAATCTCCAGAGCCCAGCTGTGTGTCTCTGAAGAGCAACAACTCACTGTATCTTCCTCCACAATTCAGCAATGAAAGAATCAGTTCTGATCTGAGGTGAGACATGAGTTTTAGCGTGACTTGCCTCAACTAACAGCCTTTTAATTTTTTCTTGAGTTTTATTTTGTGTGTGTGTGTGTGTGTGTTTGCTGTGTGTTTGTGGAGTGGGCAGTGTGGTGTTTTAGTGGAGTATGTGGTGTTTGTGGAGTGTGCTGTGTTTGTGTGGTTTGTTATTGGCATATGCAGTGTTTTCATGGTATGTTTTTGTGAGGCGTGTTGTTGGAGCGTACGGTGTTTGTGCTGTGTGTTTTTGGAGTTTTCGGTGTTTCTGTGGTGTGTTTGTGGAGTGTGCAGTGTTTGTGTGGTGTTTTAGTGGAGTGTGCAGTGTCTGTGTGGTAGTTTAGTTCAGTGGTGTGTTTGTGGAGTGTGCTGTGTTTGTGTGGTTTTTTTAGTAGAGTGGTGGGTGTTTGTGGAGTGTGCAGTGTGTTTGTGGTGCTGTGATTGTGGTTTGTGTGGTGTATTTGTGAAGTGTGATGCGTTTGTGAGGTGTGTTATTGGAGTATGCTGTGTTTGTGGAGTTTGATGTGCTTGTGGAGTGTGCAGTGTGGTGATTTTGTGGAGTATGCAGTATTTGTGTGGTGTTTTAGTAGAGTAGCTCGAAATGATATTCCGTCTGTCCACTCACATAAACAGGGGTTAGGTGTGTGTAACAGATGCGACGGCAGCAGGTGTTCGATTTTTGCTCTGGTCTTCCAAACGTTCGAACTTAGAGTTCATAGCCATTAGTTGCTTCATGATGGAATCTATTCACAATTACAGTCTGTGTTCCAATGGCTCTGCCCATCCCATCAATCATGTTGGGCAGTTTCCTTGGGCTGTTTACAACTGACCCAACTCTTACTTTCCCGATATGCCAGGGCAACTCCTAGACCAATCAGCAAAAAGCCCACGATCGTAAGTCCGAATAGGTATACATCTTCAATGTCCTCGATGGAAAGAGGCACCAGACACACCACCCGCCACCTCTCCCATCCATCTATGGCATATACAGCCGGCGTCGTTCCATCACGGCAGGCGGGCTCCCCTTTGTGGAGTGTGTGCAGTGTTTGTGGAGTGTGTGGTGTGTTTGTGGAGTGTGTGGTGTGTTTGTGGAGTGTGTGGTGTGTTTGTGGAGTGTAAAGTGCCTAGCGTAGCTTTAACTCTTCCTTATGTCTCCACTTCACATTTCCAGAGAGCAGACATTCAGAGCAGAATCTCCAGAGCCCAGCTGCGTGTCTCTGAAGAGCAACAACTCACTGTATCTTCCTCCACAATTCAGCAATGAAAGAATCAGTTCTGATCTGAGGTGAGACATGAGTTTTAGCGTGACTTGCCTCAACTAACAGCCTTTTAATTTTTTCTTGAGTTTTATTTTGTGTGTGTGTGTGTGTGTGTGTTTGCTGTGTGTTTGTGGAGTGGGCAGTGTGGTGTTTTAGTGGAGTATGTGGTGTTTGTGGAGTGTGCTGTGTTTGTGTGGTTTGTTATTGGCATATGCAGTGTTTTCATGGTATGTTTTTGTGAGGTGTGTTGTTGGAGCGTACGGTGTTTGTGCTGTGTGTTTTTGGAGTTTTCGGTGTTTCTGTGGTGTGTTTGTGTGGTGTTTTTGTGGAGTGTGCAGTGTCTGTGTGGTAGTTTAGTTCAGTGGTGTGTTTGTGGAGTGTGCTGTGTTTGTGTGGTTTTTTTAGTAGAGTGGTGGGTGTTTGTGGAGTGTGCAGTGTGTTTGTGGTGCTGTGTTTGTGGTTTGTGTGGTGTATTTGTGAAGTGTGATGCGTTTGTGAGGTGTGTTATTGGAGTATGCTGTGTTTGTGGAGTTTGATGTGCTTGTGGAGTGTGCAGTGTGGTGATTTTGTGGAGTATGCAGTATTTGTGTGGTGTTTTAGTAGAGTAGCGCGAAATGATATTCCGTCTGTCCACTCACATAAACAGGGGTTAGGTGTGTGTAACAGATGCGACGGCAGCAGGTGTTCGATTTTTGCTCTGGTCTTCCAAACGTTCGAACTTAGAGTTCATAGCCATTAGTTGCTTCATGATGGAATCTATTCACAATTACAGTCTGTGTTCCAATGGCTCTGCCCATCCCATCAATCATGTTGGGCAGTTTCCTTGGGCTGTTTACAACTGACCCAACTCTTACTTTCCCGATATACCAGGGCAACTCCTAGACCAATCAGCAAAAAGCCCACGATCGTAAGTCCGAATAGGTATACATCTTCAATGTCCTCGATGGAAAGAGGCACCAGACACACCACCCGCCACCTCTCCCATCCATCTATGGCATATACAGCCGGCGTCGTTCCATCACGGCAGGCGGGCTCCCCCGAGCCCAAGCTTCTCCTTGAGAAGATGGTGTCAATAGCGTTGAGAGACCAGTTGATCAATTCCATTTCTAATTTTACCTGGAAGAGCGGTGCTAAGCGTCTCTGAGGGTAGACAAGACAAGACCAGAAGAATCCAAGCAGTGTGTGGTGTGTGTGGTGCTTGTGGTGTGTTAATGGAGTGTGCTGTGTTTGTTGTATTAGAGGAGTGTGCAGAGTTTGTGAGGTGTGTTATTGAAGTGTGCGGTGTTTGCGTGATGTGTTTGTGAAGTGTGTGGTGTGTTAGTGGAGTGTGCAGTGTTTGCGTGATGTGTTTGTGAAGTGTGTGGTGTGTTAGTGGAGTGTGCAGTGTTTGTGTGATGTGTTTGTGAAGTGTGTGGTGTGTTATTGGAGTGTGCAGTGTCTGTGCAGTGTGTTGGTGGAGTGTGTGGTGTGTTAGTGGAGTGTGCAGTGTCTGTGCAGTGTGTTTGTGGAGTGTGTGGTGTGTTAGTGGAGTGTGCAGTGTCTGTGTGGTGTGTTTGTGAAGTGTGTGATGTGTTAGTGGAGTGTGCAGTGTCTGTGTGGTGTGTTTGTGGAGTGTGCAGTCTTTGTGCAGTGTTTGTGGAGTGTGTGGTGTGTTATTGGAGTGTGCAGTGTCTGTGTGGTGTGTTTGTGCAGTGTGTTTGTAGAGTGTGTGGTGTGTTAGTGGAGTGTGAAGTGTCTGTGCGGTGTGTTGGTGGAGTGTGTGGTGTGTTAGTGGAGTGTGCAGTGTTTGCGTGATGTGTTTGTGAAGTGTGTGGTGTGTTAGTGGAGTGTGCAGTGTTTGTGTGATGTGTTTGTGAAGTGTGTGGTGTGTTAGTGGAGTGTGCAGTGTTTGTGTGATGTGTTTGTGAAGTGTGTGGTGTGTTATTGGAGTGTGCAGTGTCTGTGCAGTGTGTTGGTGGAGTGTGTGGTGTGTTAGTGGAGTGTGCAGTGTCTGTGCAGTGTGTTTGTGGAGTGTGTGGTGTGTTAGTGGAGTGTGCAGTGTCTGTGTGGTGTGTTTGTGAAGTGTGTGATGTGTTAGTGGAGTGTGCAGTGTCTGTGTGGTGTGTTTGTGGAGTGTGCAGTCTTTGTGCAGTGTTTGTGGAGTGTGTGGTGTGTTATTGGAGTGTGCAGTGTCTGTGTGGTGTGTTTGTGCAGTGTGTTTGTAGAGTGTGTGGTGTGTTAGTGGAGTGTGAAGTGTCTGTGCGGTGTGTTGGTGGAGTGTGTGGTGTGTTAGTGGAGTGTGCAGTGTCTGTGCAGTGTGTTTGTGGAGTGTGCAGTGTTTGTGGTGTGTTAGTGGAGTGTGTGGTGTGTTTGTGGAGTGTGCGGTGTGTTTGTGGAGTGTGTGCAGTGTTTGTGGAGTGTGTGCAGTGTTTGTGGAGTGTGTGGTGTGTTTGTGGAGTGTGTGGTGTGTTTGTGGAGTGTGTGGTGTGTTTGTGGAGTGTGTGGTGTGTTTGTGGAGTGTAAAGTGCCTAGCGTAGCTTTAACTCTTCCTTATGTCTCCACTTCACATTTCCAGATTGCAGACATTCAGAGCAGAATCTCCAGAGCCCAGCTGTGTGTCTCTGAAGAGCAACAACTCACTGTATCTTCCTCCACAATTCAGCAATGAAAGAATCAGTTCTGATCAGAGGTGAGACATGAACCACATTCTAGTGAGTTTTAGCGTGACTTGCCTCAACTAACAGCCTTTTAATTTTTTCTTGAGTTTTATTTTGTGTGTGTGTGTGTGTGTGTGTGTGTGTGTGTGTGTTTGCTGTGTGTTTGTGGAGTGGGCAGTGTGGTGTTTTAGTGGAGTATGTGGTGTTTGTGGAGTGTGCTGTGTTTGTGTGGTTTGTTATTGGCATATGCAGTGTTTTCATGGTATGTTTTTGTGAGGCGTGTTGTTGGAGCGTACGGTGTTTGTGCTGTGTGTTTTTGGAGTTTTCGGTGTTTCTGTGGTGTGTTTGTGGAGTGTGCTGTGTTTGTGTGGTGTTTTAGTGGAGTGTGCAGTGTCTGTGTGGTAGTTTAGTTCAGTGGTGTGTTTGTGGAGTGTGCTGTGTTTGTGTGGTTTTTTTAGTAGAGTGGTGGGTGTTTGTGGAGTGTGCAGTGTGTTTGTGGTGCTGTGTTTGTGGTTTGTGTGGTGTATTTGTGAAGTGTGATGCGTTTGTGAGGTGTGTTATTGGAGTATGCTGTGTTTGTGGAGTTTGATGTGCTTGTGGAGTGTGCAGTGTGGTGATTTTGTGGAGTATGCAGTATTTGTGTGGTGTTTTAGTAGAGTAGCTCGAAATGATATTCCGTCTGTCCACTCACATAAACAGGGGTTAGGTGTGTGTAACAGATGCGACGGCAGCAGGTGTTCGATTTTTGCTCTGGTCTTCCAAACGTTCGAACTTAGAGTTCATAGCCATTAGTTGCTTCATGATGGAATCTATTCACAATTACAGTCTGTGTTCCAATGGCTCTGCCCATCCCATCAATCATGTTGGGCAGTTTCCTTGGGCTGTTTACAACTGACCCAACTCTTACTTTCCCGATATACCAGGGCAACTCCTAGACCAATCAGCAAAAAGCCCACGATCGTAAGTCCGAATAGGTATACATCTTCAATGTCCTCGATGGAAAGAGGCACCAGACACACCACCCGCCACCTCTCCCATCCATCTATGGCATATACAGCCGGCGTCGTTCCATCACGGCAGGCGGGCTCCCCCGAGCCCAAGCTTCTCCTTGAGAAGATGGTGTCAATAGCGTTGAGAGACCAGTTGATCAATTCCATTTCTAATTTTACCTGGAAGAGCAGTGCTAAGCGTCTCTGAGGGTAGACAAGACAAGACCAGAAGAATCCAAGCAGTGTGTGGTGTGTTAGTGGAGTGTGTGGTGCTTGTGGTGTGTTAATGGAGTGTGCTGTGTTTGTTGTATTAGAGGAGTGTGCAGAGTTTGTGAGGTGTGTTATTGAAGTGTGCGGTGTTTGCGTGATGTGTTTGTGAAGTGTGTGGTGTGTTAGTGGAGTGTGCAGTGTTTGCGTGATGTGTTTGTGAAGTGTGTGGTGTGTTATTGGAGTGTGCAGTGTCTGTGCAGTGTGTTGGTGGAGTGTGTGGTGTGTTAGTGGAGTGTGCAGTGTCTGTGCAGTGTGTTTGTGGAGTGTGTGGTGTGTTAGTGGAGTGTGCAGTGTCTGTGTGGTGTGTTTGTGAAGTGTGTGATGTGTTAGTGGAGTGTGCAGTGTCTGTGTGGTGTGTTTGTGGAGTGTGCAGTCTTTGTGCAGTGTTTGTGGAGTGTGTGGTGTGTTATTGGAGTGTGCAGTGTCTGTGTGGTGTGTTTGTGCAGTGTGTTTGTAGAGTGTGTGGTGTGTTAGTGGAGTGTGAAGTGTCTGTGCGGTGTGTTGGTGGAGTGTGTGGTGTGTTAGTGGAGTGTGCAGTGTCTGTGCAGTGTGTTTGTGGAGTGTGCAGTGTTTGTGGTGTGTTAGTGGAGTGTGCGGTGTGTTTGTGGAGTGTGCAGTGTGTTTGTGGAGTGTGTGCAGTGTTTGTGGAGTGTGTGCAGTGTTTGTGGAGTGTGTGCAGTGTTTGTGGAGTGTGTGCAGTGTTTGTGGAGTGTGTGGTGTGTTTGTGGAGTGTGTGGTGTGTTTGTGGAGTGTAAAGTGCCTAGCGTAGCTTTAACTCTTCCTTATGTCTCCACTTCACATTTCCAGATTGCAGACATTCAGAGCAGAATCTCCAGAGCCCAGCTGTGTGTCTCTGAAGAGCAACAACTCACTGTATCTTCCTCCACAATTCAGCAATGAAAGAATCAGTTCTGATCAGAGGTGAGACATGAACCACATTCTAGTGAGTTTTAGCGTGACTCGCCTCAACTAACAGCCTTTTAATTTTTTCTTGAGTTTTATTTTGTGTGTGTGTGTGTGTGTGTGTGTGTGTGTGTGTTTGCTGTGTGTTTGTGGAGTGGGCAGTGTGGTGTTTTAGTGGAGTATGTGGTGTTTGTGGAGTGTGCTGTGTTTGTGTGGTTTGTTATTGGCATATGCAGTGTTTTCATGGTATGTTTTTGTGAGGCGTGTTGTTGGAGCGTACGGTGTTTGTGCTGTGTGTTTTTGGAGTTTTCGGTGTTTCTGTGGTGTGTTTGTGGAGTGTGCTGTGTTTGTGTGGTGTTTTAGTGGAGTGTGCAGTGTCTGTGTGGTAGTTTAGTTCAGTGGTGTGTTTGTGGAGTGTGCTGTGTTTGTGTGGTTTTTTTAGTAGAGTGGTGGGTGTTTGTGGAGTGTGCAGTGTGTTTGTGGTGCTGTGTTTGTGGTTTGTGTGGTGTATTTGTGAAGTGTGATGCGTTTGTGAGGTGTGTTATTGGAGTATGCTGTGTTTGTGGAGTTTGATGTGCTTGTGGAGTGTGCAGTGTGGTGATTTTGTGGAGTATGCAGTATTTGTGTGGTGTTTTAGTAGAGTAGCTCGAAATGATATTCCGTCTGTCCACTCACATAAACAGGGGTTAGGTGTGTGTAACAGATGCGACGGCAGCAGGTGTTCGATTTTTGCTCTGGTCTTCCAAACGTTCGAACTTAGAGTTCATAGCCATTAGTTGCTTCATGATGGAATCTATTCACAATTACAGTCTGTGTTCCAATGGCTCTGCCCATCCCATCAATCATGTTGGGCAGTTTCCTTGGGCTGTTTACAACTGACCCAACTCTTACTTTCCCGATATACCAGGGCAACTCCTAGACCAATCAGCAAAAAGCCCACGATCGTAAGTCCGAATAGGTATACATCTTCAATGTCCTCGATGGAAAGAGGCACCAGACACACCACCCGCCACCTCTCCCATCCATCTATGGCATATACAGCCGGCGTCGTTCCATCACGGCAGGCGGGCTCCCCCGAGCCCAAGCTTCTCCTTGAGAAGATGGTGTCAATAGCGTTGAGAGACCAGTTGATCAATTCCATTTCTAATTTTACCTGGAAGAACAGTGCTAAGCGTCTCTGAGGGTAGACAAGACAAGACCAGAAGAATCCAAGCAGTGTGTGGTGTGTTAGTGGAGTGTGTGGTGCTTGTGGTGTGTTAATGGAGTGTGCTGTGTTTGTTGTATTAGAGGAGTGTGCAGAGTTTGTGAGGTGTGTTATTGAAGTGTGCGGTGTTTGTGTGGTGTGGTAGTGGTGTGTGCAGTGTTTGTGGTGTGTGCTGTGATTGTTGAGTGTGCAGTGTGTTTGTGGAGTGTGCGGTGGTTGTGTGGTGTGTTAGTGGAGAGTGCGTTTCTTGTGCGGTGTGTTTGAGTTTTCTTTTTTTGTGTGTGCGTTTGTGTGGTGTGCATTGTTCGTGTGGCGTATTGATGGAGAGTGTTTTGTGTGGTGTGTTAATGGAGTGTGTAGTGTTTGTGCAGTGTGTTAATGGAGTGTCCTGTGTTTGTTTGGTGTGTTAGTGGAGAGTGTTGTGCGTGTGCTGTTTGTGTGGCGTGTTAGTGGAGTGTGTGGCATGTTAGTGGAGTGTGCGGTACTTGTGGAGTGTACTGTGTTTTTACGGTGTGTTAGTGGAGTGTGGATGTTTGTGTGACTTGTTAATGGAGTATGTGGAGTGTGCAGTGTTTGTGTGGTGTGTTAGTGGAGTTTGTGCAGAGTGTGTGGCGTGTTAGTGGAGTGTGAGCTGCTTGGGCACTGTGTTTGTGGAGAGAAAGGATTTGCCAAATTTTTCATGGGCGCAACCCACAGACTCAGCTCTACTGCTCATCTCACAAATGCATGTTCCTTACAAATGTGACACTATTTAAAAGGGAAATTAACAGACTTTCCAACGGTATAAGATTTATTGCCAAGAAGCATTGTTACAACAAAGAAATAATCTACAAACACACATTTCCTTACTTTTTGTGCTAAGTTTAGTTTATTACAGAGTCCACTACCAGAAACCTCTGCTTTTCAGAGGTAGTTCTAAATCCTCCAGTGATATATTTCAGGCTTTGTTCTTTGTCTACTGAAGTATGATTGTGAGAATATGTAAATGTACTCATTTACTTTTAGTTTCTAATTCCTCTCCTTTGATGTATTTCAGTATGAGTTTTAAATATTAAAATATTCAGATCAGTTCTAAAGGGAATATGCAAACAGTGAAGTGTTCATTTGTTGGTGTTTTTGTAACATCCTGTGAAAAGTACATCACTGAAGTAAAGATGAGAAACAACATTGGTTCCATTTCTTAGCGCCTTGTGTCAGGCAGGTGTTCCACTTTTCTAAATATGGGACATTGATTTATTTTCTGTAAATACAAATCATGTTTATTTTCTCAGGTTTAAGCCGTGTTTCTGTGTCAGTAACACATTACCCTCTGTGCTAAAATGATTCTTAGTAGATGAAGAAATAGAGAGTAGCTTCTCTTTGGTTGAACTGAGTTGTCAGTGAATTACTCACTTGTACGAACTTATGTTTAAGTCTTGTTCAAGTTTCAGACTCTCTCACACTTACACATTCTGATTCATCAAGTCTTTTATTTCTCCTCTAGCTCTAAGAGGGATGTGCTGCTCCAGGATGGTTCCAGGTGTGGAGTGTGTGAGCAGATTCAGACAGATCCAGTCTCTATCACCTGTGGACACTCTTTTTGTAGACAGTGCCTCAGGAGCCTTAGGGACCAGTCTGTCCACTCAGGAGACTTGACCTGTCCCTGCTGCAAAATGAGGTTTAAAACAGGCTCTGTTCAGTTTCCACACACGGAGGAGTCCATGGAGCTGGATGAATACAAACCAGTGGATGACGTCCTGCTCAGTGTCTCAGAGAGAAACAAAATCAGCCTGAAGAACAAGTACGAGAGCTTATTTGAGGGATTCAAAACACAAGAGAATAAAATCCTCCTGAACAGGGTTTACACTCAGCTCTACATCATCGAGGGAGAGAGGGAAGGAGTGAATGAAGAACATGAAGTTTTACAGATTGAAAAAACTAGGAAACATCAAGACAACATTCCAATCAACTGCAATGACATTTTTGTGCCTGATGAATATGAAAGAGACAAAAAAGCCAAAAATCTCAGAAGCGTTCTGACTAAAGGCATTGCTGGCATTGGAAAAACTGTCTCTGTGCAGAAGTTCATTCTGGACTGGGCTGAAGGAAAGGCCAATCAGGATATAGAGTTCATGTTTGTGCTTTCATTCCGAGAGCTGAACCTGATTAAAGACAAACAGTACAGTCTTCATGGACTTCTGTGTGCCCTCCATCCTGAGCTCCGAGGTCTGGACACAAAGGAATATGACGTGTGTAAAACTGTGTTCATATTTGACGGCCTCGATGAAAGCAGAATTCCACTGAAGTTCTCAGAGTGTGAGAAAGTGTCAGACGTGACCAAGGTGTCTTCAGTGGACGTGTTGATGACAAACCTCATCAAAGGAGACCTGCTTCCCTCTGCTCACATCTGGATAACCTCCAGACCAGCAGCAGCCAATCAGATCCCCTCTCAGTACATCAGCCGTGTGACAGAAATTCAGGGATTCAATGATCCACAGAAGGAGGAGTACTTCAGGAAGAGGATTAGTGACCAACACCAAGCCGACAGTGTCATCTCCCACATTAAGACGACGAGGAGTCTCCACATCATGTGCCACATTCCAGTCTTCTGCTGGATCTCAGCAACTGTGCTTCAGCGAATCATGAAACAAGGGAGCACAGAAATCCCTAAAACTCTGACTGCAATGTACTCACACTTCCTGTGCACTCAGACAATCATGAGGAAGGAGAAGTATGAGGAGGAAGATGAGAGAGGAACTCTACAGGAACTCCTGAGATCCAACAGGAACATGTTTCTGAAACTGTCTGAACTGGCTTTCAAACAGCTGATGAAGGGCAATGTGATGTTCTATGAAGACGACCTGAGGGAGTGTGGGATTGATGTCACTGAGGCCTCAGTGTACTCTGGGATTTGCACTGAGATCTTTAGGGAGGAGTCTGTGCTTTACCAGAGGAAGGTTTACTGCTTTGTGCATCTGAGCTTTCAGGAGTTCCTGGCTGCTTTCTATGTGTTTCACTGCTGTGTGAACAACAACAAGGAGGAACTGCAGCTTCTGAAGCCTCAGTACATGAAGTGGTCTGACAGTGTTTCACTGGACGAGCTGCTGAAGGGAGCTGTGTGTACAGCTTTAAAGAGTAAGACTGGACACCTGGATCTGTTTCTCCGTTTTCTGTTGGGCATCTCACTGGAGTCCAATCAACAACTCCTGCAGGACCTACTGACACACAGAGTGAGCAGCTCTGAGAGCATCAAGAAAACAGTTCAGTACATCAAACGCATAATAACATCAGAGGATCTTCCTTCTGACAGATCTATCAACCTGTTCCTCTGTCTCACTGAAATGAACGACTCCTCTTTATCCAGTAAACTCCAGGAGTATCTCAAATCCAAGGATCAGTCAAATGAGAGACTCTCTGCTGGAGAGTGTTTAGCGTTAGCCTACATGCTTGTGAACTCAGACGAGGTGCTGGATGAACTGGACTTGAGGAAGTACAACACCACTGAGCATGGTTATTGGAGTCTGATCCCAGCTGTGAGCAACTGCAGAAAGGCAGTGTGAGTGTTGTTTCTACATGTTTTGTTTTTAATATATTCCAGTGTTGTTGTTGACTGAGACAAATTTCCAGATTGTTTTACGGTGAGTAGAAGTTCCTCACTGTGTATAATTAGGATGTGATAAATAAAATTATTGAGACATTACAGAACAGGTTTGATGAACATGGATAAGACTGATGTCTTTCTCTTGTTTTCTCTCACTCTCACTGTATCTCACACAAATCCCCCAAGTTTATAAAAGAAGCAAATCTGACTTTTGATTCCTGTGAGGCTGAATTTCAAGGAGTGTTCAGACTTGTAGTTCAGTTTCCTTGGGTTGGACCAAATATGTAAATTCATACATTGTTGTATTTTAGTTCTGGTTTGGTCCTGAACCAAATATGTATTTTAAAAAAGCGATGATGTATGATGTATGACATTAGTTTTGTCGTCTGAACAATGCCCCACACTGAGCTTAATGCACTTCTCGGGGCTGTGTACCTGGTGGTATTTTTTCCAACTGGAAACAAAACAAGACGTGGTCAAATGGATAAAGGAGTCAAAACAGCACCTGAAATTCCTCCACTGCACAGAATAAAAAAAGGAGTTGCTGCTTGTTTGGTGAGCACCAGTGTCGAAAGGAAGCGTTCACATTTGCTCTAACAAACCAAACTAACAGACAGTTCCTCACCTTCACGTTTTTTTACTGGGTTTACATTGTGTTGCAGATTGTCTGGCTGTAAGCCGTCCACGAATTCTTGTGAAACCCTCTACTCTGTTCTGAAATCACCAAACTCACCCCTGAAAGAGCTGGAGTTCAGTGAGACTGAGCTGCAGGATTCAGGAGTGAAGCTGATCTCTGAGGCACTGAAGAGTTCAAACTGTAAACTGGAGACTCTCAGGTGAGATTTTGGATGAATGTCCATGTGGATAATGAGTGTATTCTCCTGCTCTGATTGGCTGTAGTTTGCCCTCGAAAAGTTTAGGCCATTGTTTTTAAATCCGTGAGGTTGAGAGATTTTACTATTTATGTTTTTACTATATTCTATTTGTAAACTGAAATTTATTCCCAAAAGAAAACATTATTCTCACACACAGAGACAGAGAAGCATTTCTGCAAAGCAGAAATCAGAGTAACAGCATTTTACCAGTGATGATGATGATAATGATAATAATAATAATAATAATTTATAGCATTGTAGCGCAGCAGGTTAGTTCTGGAGGTTGTGGGTTCAAGTCCCGCTCCTAGTGACTGTCTGTGAGGAGTGTGGTGTGTTCTCCCTGTATCCACGGTCCAAAAACAGTCGTTAGTATGTGGATTGGTGACTGTAGATGTGAGTGTGTGAATATGTTGCCCTGTGAAGGACTGGCGCCCCCTCCAGGGTGTGTTCCTGCCTTGCACCCAGTGATTCTGGGTAGGCTCCAGACCAACTGCAACCCTGAACTGGATAAGGGTTACAGACAATGAATTAATTAATAATAATAATAATAATAATAATAATACTTAATATGCTGTATTTCAGAAAATCTATGATGATGCTAAACATGTGATATGTGCTACATTCCTTAAGTGCACTGAGAAATGGAAAAAGGGAGACAAGGTTTTCCTTGATTATTCATTCATTCATTCATTATCTGTAACTGCGTATCCAGTTTTTGACACATTTCTTCACAGGCCTAACACGGTCAGTGCTCCATTTGCAGTTTTCTAAAAAGCTGTGATAGAGCACAACACCATAGTTTATCTGTGAAAGGAAAATGGAAATGTGCTACAACCCACTGAAGACGTTAACAGAGTTAGTAAAGTAATGATATTAATGCTGTTGTGAACAGAGGGACTACTACGACTACATAAGACACGACAGAAGACGATCAGTTCAAGGAAGGACTAGAGACTAGACCCTGGGCTAAAGTGAGACTAAGACCAGTCACTCACTCCCCTGCTCTTATGTGTGTATTCTCCTGCTCCAGCCGACTGTACTTTACTCTCACTCTGTTTCTGTTTGTGAAAGAAGAGTGAAGAGTGTTTAGTTTGGAGTGAAATTCCTTGTGGACAGAGAATGTAAATAGCACTAAAATATTCAGAATAACATTCAGAACAAATGTTCAGATTGAGCTCATAATGTACACACCCCTGAATAATTAATATTGGAGAAATACTGATGTATGAAAATCTCATAATTCCTGATTCACATGAGTCTGAATTTCACATTCTCTATTTTAACTTCACTTTCTCCTGTATTTACTTTACCTTGCAGACTCACAGACTGTAAATTCACCCTGAATTCCTATGAAAGTCTCTGCTCTGCTCTGAACTCACCAAACTCACCCCTGAAAGAGCCGGACCTCAGTCAGACTGACCTGCAGGATTCAGGAGTGAAGCTGGTCTCTAGGGGATGGAGGAGTTCACACTGTACACTGGAGATAATCAGGTGAGGTTTCTGTGAGTTCATTCCTGAATAATTCAGATTTAAAGAAACAGTAAACTATGCTCTGTTTATGAAGAGACCATTTAATAAAGGCATGTCTTTGATTTTTGGGCAGGAATTAGCTAAAAGTGTTTGATATTCAGAATGATTTCTATTTATGGGGCAGGCAATGGCTACCAAACAGTTTATGGGTTAGAAGGTTTTACATTAACAGCTGAGTGTATATATTAATAATGTTTATGTAGATATAGCATTTTTAATGTTCTGTGATATTCTTTTCTGATGTCAAAATATTAGTTTTATTAAGGTGTTATAAATGTCATTCTTTCTACAGAGCTCTGTTTATATTGTTTTGTCTCAGATAAAAGAATATCTCATATCGACTAAACTCCCTCAAGCATTGACCATGACAGAGGACAGAAATCAGAGGATAAGATGCAACGGTTTTAAAGCTTTATTTCTAACAACAAGCACAATTCAGTATATAAGTAAATAAATGGTATCTATATCAGACATTCAGACCTTACATGAGCCAGAGACACGTCAGAGCAGCCAATCTGTGTTGAAATCGAAATGGAAAGAGCGGAGTACACACACACACACACACACACACACACACAAAACACAAATTGCTCATGATTCAGGCTCGTGATTCATTTCAAGATGCTTCTTTATTTTGACTTGCTTTAAATAACAATCATTATCCAGAACATCACAGCAAAGCACAGGTTGTGAAAACAGCATCTAATCCTTCATTGTCTGTAAGAGCTTATCCAGTTCAGGGTCACGGTGGGTCCAGAGCCTACCTGGAATCATTGGGCGCAAAGCAGGAACACACCCTGGAGGAGGTGCCAGTCCTTCACAGGGACACACACACTCACACCTACTGACACATTTGAGTAAGAACACACCACACTCCTCACAGTCACCCGGAGCAGGACTCAAACACACATCTTCCAAGTCACTGAAGCTGTGTGACTGCAACACTACCTGCTGCTCCACTATGCCGCCCTTGAGAGCCAGCTTTAACCAAGATGTTACTGTGCTGTCCCCATGTGTCCTGTCACACTAATACCGGAAGTATGTCACAGCGGCTATTGTGTCGGTACACCCAGCAGAACAGCAGCTACTGTTCTGTTACTGCTGGGTGTAGTGGCACAGTAGCCGCTGTTCTGCTGGGTGTAGTGGCACAGTAGCCGCTGTTCTGCTGGGTGTTCCGGCACAGTAACCGCTGTTCTGCTGGGTGTTCCAGCACAGTAGCCGCTGTTCTGCTGGGTGTACCGGCACAGTAGCCGCTGTTCTGCTATAAAATTTATTTAAAAACCCATTTGATACATTCAGAGAGTCATCTCATGTTCCTCTGTTACCCCTCACTACTCCACCACCCATTATTACTCCTCCTCCTCTGTTCCTCTGTTACCCCTCACTACTCCACCACCCATTCTTACTCCACCTCCTCTGTTCTTCTGTTATCCACAACCCATTCTTTAACTTTAATTTAAGTTTAATTTTGGGGGTGAAAGTTCATGTGGAGAAGAGAATACAAACAGTGCTGAAAATATTCAGAACAATATTCAGAAAAAATGTTCAGACTGAGTCTGTTATTAATGCCCCTCTGAATAATGTAAATAATGGAAAGTATTATTTTACTCATTAATCTCATTAAACTGATTCTGAGTCTGAAATCCACATTCTGTTTGAACTGTGCTGTATTTACTTTGCTTTGCAGACTGAATGTGTATAAACTCATCATGAATTCCTGTGAAGTTCACTTCTCTGTTCTGAAATCACCAAACTCCTCCCTGAAAGAGCTGGACCTCAGTCGCATTAAGCTGCAGGAATCAGAAGTGAAGCTAATCTCTGACGGACTGAAGAGTTCAAACAGTAAAGTGGAGATACTCAGGTAAGACACGCTTTTTATCTTTTAATTTCTGACAGAAATGTGTGAAAGTGTTTGAAATATCAGATTGTGGAGGTCTGACGGCGTGGCTCTGCTGCTTCAGCTTCATGATTCACTTTATATTTTACACACAGCACATGTTCACTATGTTCTTATATTATTTTTATCAAATGGGGCATTTTACTGAATGTTCTCATCAACACAATTTACCGAGGTCTTCCACAGGGATCTGAGAGTTAATTTAGTGCCTGAAAATAGTAAATAAATGAAGTGTTGTGTAAATGCTCTCCCATTGTTTACAGAAACATAATGAAAACTCAGAAACACAGTGTTTTTCAAATGCTGTACATTTCTGTCAAAAAAATTCACAAGATAAACAAGTTTTACAGAAGTAAATGTTAGGAAAGAAAAGTCTTTTCATAAGAATTTCTCCAGACTAAATCAGTTCAGTGGCGGAGTTTCATTGCCCTTCACTGCAGCATGTACAAAAGACTGTTCATTTACCTGTTTTCATCCTTCAAGTCTAGTATGCCTGTAATTTAGTGTTTTGTATATAGTTATACTTCCGCCACTAGGCGGCTACCCAAATGCACCGATGCATAATCCTGCTAACACACGTGGTTCAATCAATCAATCAATCAAATTTTATTTATATAATGCTTTTCACAACAAAAAGTCGTCACAAAGCAGCTTTACAGAGATCTGGGTCCAAGCCTCCTATGAGCAAGCCAGGGCCAACAGTGGCAAGGAAAAACTCCCTCAGCACACGAGGAAGAAACCTTGGAAGGAACCAATACGGGGCTCATACGGGGAACCCATCCTCCTCGGGTCGACACCGGAGACACAACAGAGAACAGAAGTAAAAGTGAAATGATGACAGATGAAGGGGTTATAGTAATGTAAATGTAGTATATTAGTGATGTATGTGTCTGATGAAGGAGGAGGTGATCAGGGATTCTGTGTGAGTTAAAATTAGGTGTAGAGTTAATCTGAGATAAAACAGCACGGCCAAGCATGATAGTGTAGATGAGACAAGGCCAGGATCTTGTACAGGACACAGGGGCTGGATCAGGCCAACACCTGGAGAGCAGCAGGACATCTCAAAGCATGAGAGAGACGGGAGAAAGAAAACCAGACAAAGGGAACAAATAAAAATACAGAGGTTAGTAGGGTCATGGTAAAGAACGGGCAAAACTGTACTGCGAAAAAAGCTTCCACGGGTCAGGCAAGAGAACCCAGCGACAGACAGCGTGTTGGCGGTTACTACAAAGCTAACTAAGAATGCTGTAGTTATGGTGATATGACAGGGTTAATACAGAACAGGGATAATATGAAAACCAGCCCAAACACCAATAGAGAAGGAGTAATCTGAAAGTGAATGATTAACCAAAAGCTTGTTTGAAAGGGTAGGTATTTAATCTAGATTTAAAGATTGAGAGTGTGTCTGAGCCCCGAACAGTAACTGGAGGCTATTCCAGAGTTGAGGAGATTTGTGAGAAAAGGCTCTTCCTCCTGCAGTGTTTTTCTTAAAGCGAGGAACAAAGATTAGATGGGCATCCTGTGAACGAAGTGTACGTGACGGGCGATAAGGTATGAGAAGTTCAGTAAGATACTGCGGGCCTAAACCATTTAGAGATTTATAAGCTAAGAGGAGTATTTTATAGTCAATGCGAAATTTTACATGTAGCCAGTGTAGGGACGAGAGAACTGGGGTGATATGTTCGAATTTTCTAGCTCTAGTGAGCACCCTGGCTGCTGCATTTTGAACTAACTGAAGCTTGTGTAACGCTTTGCACGAGCTCCCTGCCAGGAGCGCATTGCAGTAGTCTAGACGTGAAGTTATAAAAGCATGCACTAGTTTCTCTGCATCTTTTAAGGATAAAATATGCCGAATTTTGGCAACATTGCGTAGGTGGAAGAAGGCGGTTTTGACTGTATTGGATATGTGGGTATCAAATGTGAGAGTCGAATCAAAGGCTACCCCTAAGTTTTTAATTATGGTACTGTCTTACTGTTGAATTATCAATAATTAATAGCAGCATTTCTGAGTGAATGTATCTGAGTATCTGTACCTAGTAACAAGACTTCAGTTTTATCAGAAATTAACATGAGAAAATTTTGCATCATCCAGTCTTTAATTTCAGTTAGACATTCTGTTATTTAACGTAGACAAGCAACATCATTAGGTTTGGCTGATATGTACAGTTGTGTGTCATCAGCGTAACAGTGGAATTGAATCCCATGCTTACGGATTAGTCTACCCAGTGGCAGCATGTAGAGTGTGAACAATACAGGGCCAAGCACTGATCCTTGTGGAACACCATATGTAACTAAAGTATGATTAGAGGATTTATTATTCAGATAAACAAATTGATAACGGTCAGATAAATAAGATCTGAACCAAGAGAGGGCAGATCCTTTTATTCCTACCAGATTTTCCAGCCTATCAAGAAGCATCACATGATCTATGGTATCAAACGCTGCACTAAGGTCAAGCAGCACCAGAATAGAGATATAGCCCTTATCATGTGAAAGGAGTAAGTCATTAGTTACTCTTGTTAGAGCTGTTTCTGTGCTGTGATATGGTCTAAATCCAGACTGAAAAATGTCATGAATGTCATTGTTTTGTAGGTAAGAGCACAACTGCTGTGACACGACTTTTTCTAGAATCTTAGCAATAAAAGGGAGGTTTGATATTGGACTGTAGTTTGCGAGCACAAGAGGGTCAAGATTGGGTTTTTTAATAATTGGTTTGATTACCGCTAGTTTCAAAGGTTTTGGTACATATCCAATGTTGAGGGATGAGTTTATTATTGTGAGCAATGGTCTAATGACTTTAGGTAAAATTTGTTTAAATAATTGTTTTGGTACAGGATCCAGTAAGCATGAAGTTGATTTAGATGAGCTAATTAAACTAAGCAACTAAGCAATTTGAGGCGAATGCAATCAATTTTATCATTAAAAAACCTCATAAAGTCATTACTACAGAAATCAGAGGGGACAATGGGGTTGATTTCCTTCTTGTTGCCAATTAGATTTGATACAGTGCTAAAAAGGAATCTAGGGTTGTCTTTGTTTTTTTCTATTAGAGAAGAGGTGTACTGTGATTTGGCTTTAGATAAGGCATGTTTGTAGTCGGTGAGGCTGTGCTGCCATGCAAGTCGGAAACATTCTAGTTTTGTGTGTCTCCATTTACTTTCATGGTTATGAGCAGCCAGTTTTAAGGCACGCGTGCTGTCACTGGTTCAGAGAGGTATTGGCATGAAACCATTCTTCAACCTTCATCTAATCGGTCTCATTAACAGTGTGCGTCCATTGAACGTGAGGAACCTTATTTGTGCTTTATCTTTGGTTGTATAAGACCGAAATATATATATTTTCACTGTGTTTAGTTTTGTCGAGTGTTTTTAAGTAATTTGGGGAAGTCAGCTGCTAGCTACTAGCTTTACCTAATGGAGGTGTGTAAGCCTGTGTGTGACGCAGTAGTTTATGTTTTTCCTAATTAAATGCATCCATAAAATGTTTGTGTGATGTATACCTTGTGTTGAGTAGATTACTTTTAGCTGTGATAAGTAATGTATGTGCATTTATGTTGTACACCTTCAGTTCATTTATAGTCAGGTCTTAGCCTCGTGACAAGCCTTTAATGATGTTTATTTATTGTGGACATTTTAAGTTGTGTTTGTAATAAGGGGATTACTCATAGTCCAGTGTTTCTAATTGTATTTGTTTATTATCTCTGTGTAGAACACCACACCCACTTCTACTTACATGTGGAGACCTGTACCAGATTAATATTAATGGACAAGTCAAATTAAAGACAATTTCAGTTTAAATCCTGGACCTGAATATTATCTCCTTTTATCTCAACTCACCTGAACGTATATAATTGTTGTCCTGACTCGACCCCTGAAGTGATTGTTAATACACATACAAACCAGTTACAGTCATTAATACAAGCATGTGACTTTAAATTGTTCTTCTAGACAATGAGTTGGAATAAAGTGTTTTTTTTGCTTCTTCGTTTCTTATAAGTTTAAAAAGTCTCATCATTAAAGGAACTCTATGTAGTATTTTTACCTTAAAATTAATTAATTAATTAATTAATTCATTCATTCATTCACTCATTCATTATCTGTAAGTGCTTATCCAGTTCAGGGTCGCTGTGGGTCCAGAGCCTACTTGGAATCATTGGGCGCAAGGTAGGAATACACCCTGAAGGGGGCACCAGTCCTTCACAGGGCAACACACACATTAACTCATTCACTCACACACTCACACATACGGACACTTTTGAGTCTCCAATCCACCTACCAACGTGTGCTTTTGGATTATGGAAGGAAACCGGAGCACCCGGAGGAAACCCACACAGACACAGGGAGAACACACCACACTCCTCACAGACAGTCACCCGGAGGAAACCCACGCAGACACAGGGGGAACACACCACACTCCTCACAGACAGTCACCCGGAGGAAACCCACACAGACACAGGGAACGCACCACACTCCTCACAGACAGTCACCCGGAGCGGGACACGAACCCACAACCTCCAGGTCCCTAGAGCTGTGTGACAGAGACACTACCTGCTGCACTACCGTGCCGCTACCTTCAAAAGGTTTGTGACGCTCTCCCGACATGTAAGAGGGGGAATAGCGCCTCTCTCACTGCTGCACCGGGCTGGTCCCCTAAAACCTGGCTATGCAACTTCAGAATCAAGGGGTGGAGAACTCTGAGACCTGAGTAACACTTTATGACTCACAAGTGTTTAGTGTTTACTACAAGTAGAATCTAGCTCTGTTTTCCTCATACAGACATGAGAGAGAGACAGAGAGAGGGTAATGATACGTGAATATTCTTATTCGTCTTTTGATTACAATACTATAAACATGAATTACACTCAGCAACAGGTAGGGGGAGCTCAGGACACTAAAAAGCCCATTCTTACATAGTGTTCCTTTAAGTGTGATCATTAATGTCAGTGTGAATCCTAAATTATAAAAGAGCTCATAAATGTCAAATGGGTGAGTGAGTGAAGACCTGTGATGCACTGGGGCTCTGTCCAGGGAGTGTTCCTCTTGCAGCCAGTGATTCTGGGGAGGATTCAGACCCACGTGACCCTGAACAGGATGAAGCACTTACAGAAAATGAATGAATGTTCAGATTGAGCTCATTGTTTGTGTCTCTTAATAACGTTTATAACACACAGACCCCAAGTTTATAACAGTAGTGTTTTCCACACGTCATAATTCTTGATTCCTGTGAGGGTGAGTTTCACATTCTCTGTTTTACCTCTACACTGTGTTTACTTCTCCTTACAGATTGTCTCGCTTTAATCAGTCCTTGAATTCCTATGAAAGTCTCTGCCCTGTTCTGAAATCACCAAACTCACCCCTGAAAGAGCTGGACCTCAGTCACAATGACCTGCAGGATTCAGGAGTGAAGCTGATCTCTGAGGCACTAAAGAGTTCACACTGTAAACTGGAGACACTCAGGTCAGTTCAGTCTTGATTTTTAATGCTTCAACAACATTAAATTTATACATCTTTAACATTTTAAATACTTTTAATACTTTTTAATTTTATTTAGAGGATACAATGTTGTGCCCCACACTCTTTTGTAAGATGTATCTAGAGGTATCAAGGGATGGGTGTAACATGGAATGTGTGGTGTAATGTGGAAGTGAGGGAACAACAGAATGCTCTTTTCAGCTTTTATCTAAAGCGAAGTACAAGGTACAATAAAGCAGCAGTAGTGGTATGATAATGGTTTAAGAATAGAACAATGCAAATGTAGTTGTAGCAGTGATATGAGAAGTAGAAGATAATGAAAAATCTCAAATGCTAAAACCAACCGACTGCTACTGGGTGGACTGTGGATGGTACCAAAGAAAAGAAATAAACAAAAGTTCAGTAACAAATAAAACTAACCTACTCCAAAAATACAACTGTGGCACTCACCCCTTACCTAGTGTGTGTATATACAGGGTTTGTCCTACCATGGAATGTATAGGTGCCTGTACTTGCCTGTCCACACCAGTGGTGGTGGTAGAGATATTTAACAAGGGAAGAACAATCCACAGATTTAAAATGGCTAAAGTGAAGCTAGGTTAAAGTAAAGTTAGCAGCACCACAACTAAACCTCAAACTCTAGCTAGTGACAGCAACAACAATCTCAATTTGAGCTAGCAGCAAAGATCATCAAATCAAATCAAATTTATTTATATAGCGCTTTTCACAACTGATGTTGTCACAAAGCAGCTTCACAGAATTCCAGTAAGACAAAGATTTGACATGAAATGTAAAAACAAATGTAAAACCCTCAAGTGAGCAAGCCAGGGGCGACAGTGGCAAGGAAAAACTCCCCCAGCTGAGGAAGAAACCTTGGGAGGAACCAAGGCTCACAAGGGGTGACCCATCCTCCTCTGGTCAATCTACTGGTGATAATAGTTAGTAGTCCGTGAGAACTTCAGTGTAGGGACAGCTTCAAGGCACTTGGTGGTTGCTGGAGCGTGGGCAGCTGGTCTGAAGCGTGGAGGAGGATCTCGACAGTCATCCATCAGTGTCCAGACAGACAGGTGGGCAGTCGTTTACTCTGAAAGATGTAAAGGGATGGAATTAGTTTTGAACTGTTTTGTGTTTGTAAAGTAGAAATATGAAAATTTCCAGAGTGTGGCTAATGACTCTGGCAGATCTGACTATGACAGCTTTAACTAAAAGGAGAAAACCAGGAGGACACACAGACACGGGAGCATCCTGAAACACTGGCATCCCTCCGCTCCACCGTCAACAAACCTGAGTGATCACGAGAAGCGGCGGAACGACAGCACCAGCGTCTCAGTTTACTATAATTCCCTGTGTCCATGGACCCCCCGAATCTGCCGCCTTTATCTATGGGGGAGCATTAGCTACCAAAAGATAAACTAAACAAATGAGTTTTTAGCCTAGATTTGAAGATTGCGACTGTGTCTGAGTCCCGAACATTTTCTGGAAGATCATTCCAGAGTTTGGGGGCTTTATAAGAAAAGGCTCTTCCCTCAGCTGAGGCCTTCTGAATTCTGGGAGCAATTAAAAATTCAGTATTCTGTGATCTGAGTGAACGTGGAGGCTCATAATAGGAAATTGTATATTGAAGATATTCAGGAGCAAGCCCATGTAGAGCTTTATATGTTAATAACAAAATTTTGTAGTCAATGCGGAATTTAACAGGCAGCCAATGAAGTGATGATAAAACTGGGCTGATATGTTCAAATTTTCTAGTTTTAGTGAGGACCCTAGCTGCAGCATTTTGAACTAGTTGAAGTTTTCTTAAATTGCTGCTGGTGCATCCTGACAGTAGTGCATTACAGTAGTCAAGCCTTGAAGTAATAAAGGCATGTACTAATGTTTCTGCGTCCTGAAGGGATAAGGCATTTCTAATCTTAGCAATATTGCGAAGATGTAAAAAAGCTGTCCTAGTGATACTACCTATGTGTTGATCAAATGATAAATCCGGGTCAATTATGACACCAAGATTTTTTGCTGCTGAACCAGGTTTAACTGGAAAGTCAGCGAGATTTAAAATTAAATCTGATAATTTATTTCTTGCCACTTTTGGACCCAAAAGCAGGACCTCTGTTTTGTTGCTGTTTAGAAGGAGGAAGTTACGCAACATCCAGCCTTTCACGTCTTTTACACAGTCCTCTATTTTCTTTAATCTGTGTTTGTCATCGGGCTTGGCTGAAATATACAATTGTGTGTCGTCTGCGTAACAGTGGAAGTTAATGTCATGGTTTCTTATAACTGTGCCTAGCGGTAACATGTATAATGTAAATAATAATGGTCCTAAAATAGAGCCTTGTGGAATTCCAAATCTTACTTTAGAGTAATTTGAATTTAGATTGTTTACTTTTACGAATTGATAACGTTCCGTTAAGTAAGATTTGAACCATAATAGGGCTGTCCCTGTGATTCCAACCATGTTTTCTAACCTTTCTATGAGAATATTGTGGTTTATTGTATCGAAGGCTGCGCTTAGGTCAAGAAGCACCAACAGGGATACGTGGCCTTGATCAGAGGCAAGAAGAAGATCATTTGTTATCTTGACTAGAGCTGTCTCTGTACTATGATGTTGCCTGAATCCAGATTGGAATTTTTCATATATATATATATGATTCTTATGTAGATATGAACTAAGTTGTTGGGCCACAGCTCTTTCTAAGATCTTGGACAGAAATGGCAAACTAGAAATAGGCCTGTAATTAGACAGTGTACTAGCATCAAGATTTGGTTTCTTGATCATAGGTTTAATAACTGCTAGTTTAAAAGCTTTGGGTACATGGCCCAGACTAAGGGATGAGTTTACTATAGTTAAAAGAGGATCAATAATAGCTGGTAGTACTTCTTTGAGCAACTTTGTGGGAATTGCATCAAGTGTGCAAGTTGTACAGTTTGCGGAGGTGATAATCTTCTCTAGTTCTAATTGTGGGAGTGGGTAAAAGGTTTCAAGTCTTTCTTTTACAGTTACATTATGTTTTATATCATTCACATCGGGTGGCAGCCAGGATGGATTTAATCCTGTGGCTTGAGTTTGTTGTCTAATATTCTCAATTTTATTATTAAAAAAGTCCATAAAATCTTTACTGGTGAGAGTTGCTGGAATTAGTTGTTCAGAACCTGCTTGATTTTTTGTAATTCTAGAAAACACACTAAACAGTGCTCTCGGATTATTTTTATTATTGGAGATCAGCGAGGCCAGATATGCTGAGCGAGCTTTAGTGAGGGCATTTCTATACTCTATAAGGCTGTCCTTCCAGGCAGAATGGAACACTTCAAGCTTGGTTGATAGCCATTTCCGCTCTAGTTTTCGTAATGTTTGTTTTAAAGTACGGGTCTTATCATTATACCATGGTGCGAGCTTTTTCTGTCTTATACTTTTATGTTTAAGTGGTGCTACCTTTTCTAAAGTAGATCGACAGGTATTTTCTAGGTAATCAGTTAGTACATCTAGGTCCATTGGGTCTGATGGAGTTGGAACTGGGGTCGATAGTTCTGGTAGGTTTTCTATAAATTGTAGGGCGGTAGATGGTTTTATTATACGCCTTGTAGAATAGCAAGGGTTCTTACATATATTATGGCTAAGACGTAGCTCATATGAAATTAAGTAATGGTCGGAGATTGCTGAGGATTGCGGTAAGATATTAATTTTGTCAATGTTAAGACCTAGTGTCAGAACTAAATCTAAAGTGTGACTGTAGTAGTGTGTAGGCCCTGTTACATTTTGAGTAATACCAATAGAGTCTAAGATTGAGGTAAATGCCTTTTTTAGTGGGTCACTTTCCTTCTCAAAATGGATATTGAAATCTCCTACAATTATAACTTTATGATTGCACACCGCTAGGTTTGTAGCAAAATCGCTGAATTCTTTCAGAAATTCTAAGTAAGGCCCTGGTGGTCTGTAAATGTTGCATAATAAAAATGAGTCCTTTTTTGTGACCGGATTTGTAATAATAGTGGAGAGAACCTCAAAAGAAGAGAAGGTGTCACATTGTTTAAGACTAATTTCTAGGGTATTTTGGTAAATTACACATACTCCACCTCCTTTGCCTGATATTCTTGGGCTTTGTGCATAATTATAGCCTAGGGGGGTGGCTTCATTTAGTGCTAAATATTCATTTGGTCTAACCCACGTTTCCGTGAGACAGAAAACATTGAATTTATGATCACTTATAATATCATTTACGATGAGTGCTTTTGAGTTTAGTGATCTTATGTTGAGTAACCCAAATTTTAGTTCTGAGGTGTTGCTGCTAGGTGTTGTGTATGATTTAATATTGATTAAGTTGCTGAAACAGGCTGATTTTGTTTCTCTACTTTTACATTTAGTTCAGGGGAAAGACACAGTCTCAATACAGTTGAACCTGGGTGACGCCTCAAGACAGTTTGCATACGGTCGGTTTAGCCTGTCTGTCTGAGCGAATATCATTGGCCCCTACATGAATGACTACCCTCGAATATCTCCTATTAGCTAACAGTCTAAGTTTGGCACTAATATCCGGCGCTCTGGCTCCCGATAAACAGCTAACTGTTACTGCCGGCGCCCCTAAAGGAGTAGCTAATTTCACGTGTCGAACAATAGAGTCTCCTATAACCAGAGCATTCTTAACAGGCTCCTCAGCGGGTGCTTCGCTGAGCAGGGCAAACCTGTTTGACACGCGAATCGGAGGAGCGTGGTGTCCTGGTGGGCTAGCTTTGGCCTCAGCATTAGCATCAGCCTTAGCTTTCTGGCTATGACGCCGAGACGTCACCCATTCACCCCGCTGTGAGGGCTCTAACGCCGGAGTCGTGGGGGTGCTAACTCTTCCTAAGGCACCCGGAGTTGCTAACACTGAATCTCGCTGTTTATCCCTTAACAATAATAAGCTCCGGATGCGCACTTCTAGCTGGTCCACTTTATCCACTAGAGAGCTAACTAACTGACACTTAGTACAAACACAACCACTATCTTTATCGCTAGAGGTGGAAAAGGGGGTTAAACTAAACATGCCACACTCTGAGCAGGCAAAACAGCCAGTAGTAGCCATGGAATTGCAGGTACTTACCGCTTTTAGTTGATTTTAGTAACTTACACCAAGAACGTTATTCCAGGGTCCGGTGGCAGTTTTAGTGCATCTGTAATGAATATTCCTGCGGAGACAATCTAAAAGATAGATCTATGGATGGTTAGTAGGTTATAAAAACAGATATAAATATAGAAATAACAGTAGAAACGAGTAAACAGAAAAACCCGAGCGATCAAAACAGCTTCTAAACGGGTACAGGAACAACCAAACGGGTTGCCAGATCAACCACAAGCTGAACTGAACAAGATGAAAATCAAACAAAATAGCAGCAACATCTGTAAACATAAGCTAGCAGCAACAAGCCTCAAACCATAAGTTAGCAGCATTCAAGTATCACACAGGTGAAAAACTCCTCCCCCCTCATTGTTCCACTTGGTGAGTTTTATATCCAAGAGGCCCTGCCTCTTCTATAGGACGAGCTGTTCACCTGGGAGGATTAGGACATCAGTCTTGAGCAACAGCTCCCCCATTGGCTGAACAGGTAATTAACTAGAGAGAGAGGAATTGGAAGAAAGTAGAGGGAGAGAACAAAACAAACAGTGCCTCTTTGGCACGTAACATACAATATGAAATATTAAGATGAAGTCAGGTGCGGGGCTGTGAGCAGAGCACAGTATGGCCCTGTACAATATTTATACTTTTAAAAACTTAAAATATCGATATACATGATATAGCCCCACTCCATATCTCTGTTCTATCTTGATATATTTTAAAATATCGATATATCGCCCAGCCCTGATATTTAATACATATTAATGACCTTAAAGGCTTTTATTTATTAAAAAGATTTATTTTACTACAAATGTATCTTTTACAACATTCAGAAGAAGCAACAAAAAATCTGTAAACATTTGCTTTTTGGAAACAACAGTAACTTTCCAAGATTCTGATTTTGTATGAAATATATAACATAGCAGAAAGTGTAGTGTGTGAATATAAACAGCAAACATAAGGAAGTATACAAAAAGTAACAAAGTTTTACGGTAAATAATAAAAAATAAATAAAAAAACACAGAATAGTGTCTGTGCAGAGTCAGTGTAGTTTATCTGCTTTGGTTAGAGCTCATTGGCTGTTGAACTCTTCTAAAGGGCTTTCCTCATCCTCCACCAGGTGCTTCTGCTCGAGGAGGTGAAACAGATTAGTTGTGTTTCCTCCTTCTGTTGTTACAGGCTTCTTTCATTTCTTACATAACACCACGGTTTATTGTTCATCTGATATTTTGTAACAATCCACCTCCACACGACTGAAGTCACTCCACCTTTTTGGAGCAAATTCCTCTGCCTCAGAGCCACTTTCCACCGTACTTCACTGTGTCTAAGTGACTCATGTAAAGAACATACGCTGTATTCTGGGTAACTGCATGACGTCGTTACGTAGACAAGTCACGATAAATTTATTTTTTTTTGGGTTTAAAAATTGATGATATTATCACGAACAAAAAGATATGGAACAGCCCTAATCACAAATACTTTATATGTGTATCTCTCCTTCTAGTGTGTTGTGTGTAGTAAAATGTTGATGACTGTTATGGCAAATATAAAATTAATTTATGTATAACCAGAAAGGAAGATCGAAAGGTCAATGCTCAAAGAATTCTTTGGGGAGAACAGATGAATAAGACACACAGTCAAAGATTCTCTCGAGTTTATTGAAAGAAATCAAGTCTATATATATATATATATATATATATATATATATATAGAACCCCAGTCACGCACACCATCAACATGTCTCATTCTATTAACCCAAACATTCCCTTATTGGTGCCTCATTATCTCCAACTTTATTGTTGCCAGGGAGAAATGGTGAGAGATGTCCTTCAGTTGTTGAGTCCCTTCACCTTCAAGCACTAAGGCCTACATAATTTAGTAAGAATCATTCATTCATTATCTGTAACCACTTATCCAGTTCAGGGTCGCAGTGGGTCCAGAGCCTACCTGGAATCATTGGGCACAAGGCAGGAATACACCCTGGAGGGGGCGCCAGTCCTTCACAGGGCAACACACACACATTCACTCCTACAGACACTTTTGAGTCACCAATCCACCTACCAACGTGTGTTTTTGGACTGTGGGAGGAAACCCATGCGGACACGGGGAGAACACACCAACAGTCACTCGGAGCGGGAATCGAACCCACAACCTCCAGGCCCCTGGAGCTGTGTGACTGCGACAATACCTGCTGCGCCACCGTGCCTAGTAAGAATCAACCAAGATTAATCAAACCCCATATATTATGTCATTAGTTATTATTAATCATTACTCATTAGTGTTAATCTGCATTTTTCCATTACAATGACAAGGGAATGGCCAAGATTTTCTCCAGTGCGATTAAATTCATTCCAATTATAGATCCACGGTCCATGTAAAGTATCAGTTCTGTATTTTAAAGTTTTCTCATTTTTAAAAGGTGCTCTCTCTCAGAAACAGGTTTGTATCGTCACCATGTGTCAGTGTGCACTGTCGGGCGGTGCTGATCTGAACTGCACAGCGACAAAAACCCTTCACTCGACCCACACTCACAGATACGAGGCTCAGCGCAGCCCGGCAGTGCAAACCGAATTTTAACACCGTCGTCAAGGCAACTCAAGGCATAAATACAAAGTGCTCACTTTGATGTTTTTACACTTGCTCTTGTAAGGTCACTGTTGTCAGAGCTGTTAGTTTCAGAGCAGGACGGGTTTAGAACCACATTCTGAAAAAATTGTACACACGGCAAGAAGGGGACTATCTTCTACATTCGTCTCTGAGGCTATTCCTCATTGTTTATTTAATTTATTTACGTATATTGTATAATTTCTTATATATACACAGTGAAACCTTGACTTACGATTGAATCAACTTATGAATTTTCTGAGATACAAGCCGTCGCTCTGTTGTTGTTTTTGTTTTATGATGTGAGTCAAGATTTGAGTTACAAGCGAGCGAGCTTACACCACCCGCCATTAGACAGCCCAGTGAGAGTTCATTTTACTTGGTTATCTTTCTGCATGGACGTCCAGATCTGTTTTAGCACCTTCCCCCTTTTATTTCTTTTTTTTTTTTTTGATAGAATCCGTAAACGTAGTGTTGCCAACTGTCCCGTAAACAACGGCATCATTCTGTATTCGGACACTGAAAGATGCATTCTGCTTTACACCGATAGAGGATGTTGTTTATTTGTTTTTTTTGTTTGAGGTCACACTTTTATGTTTGAGACAGAAACACCCAGCTCTCCCTCAGCCGGAGAGAGGGGCAGATTCTGCACAGCTCCTAAACAGAGAACACGAGTTTCATTGGTCGTCATTTATTATCCAAATATTTAATTGTTCGTCATCGTTATCCAATCAGCAGCCAGATTTATATGTCCATCATTCAGTGCTGCAGCCAATGGAGCCACAGTCCCTCTGACAGCGGTTTGTTTTGCGGAGGCGCTGAGAGCAGCAGGTCAGTATGGAGAGAGATTAGTCTCAAAATACTTTACAAATGCATAAATGTTAACAAATGTTTTAGGACGTGTAGGGACAACTTAAATGGAGACACATTTGCGCAATATTTAATGTGGAAATTCGAACAAAATGCCGCCCAACCGCTGAATTCAGCTTCATATCACAGACAGTTAGGAGCGGGGGATCACTGGGGAACACTTGAAGGTGCCCTAAATTTAACAATGTTAAAGTCCAGTGGAACTTCCCTAATTTCGCTGTAGAATAGGGTTGTCAAATAAAATACTTTAAAATCATTCCGTATTTGGACACTGAAAGCGGTGTTGCGTATTGGACTGATATGGGACGCGATGTGTTTCTTATTTTCACGACTGGACTGTTAAAACGGGTGATTTGTTTCAGACAGACACCCTCAGCTGAAGAGTGAGTACCCCCTGGCTCCTTAACAGAATATGCGCTTCTCATTGGTCATCACTTTTATTTAGCCAATCAGCAGCCAGAGTTATCTGTCATCTATCATTTACTGCGGCAGCCAATGGAGTCATAGTCCCGCGTACTTGTTTCGCTGAGGCTCTGATAGGAACATGTCAGTCCTGAAACACTGGGGTAAACAACAGTGCCACCTAGTGGTGTCTTGTTCTCCTGCTGGCCACATCTGTGGATCAGACTGCATTTGTATTTGGAGCGGGTGAAATGTGAGAGGAAAGTCTCAATATCCAAAAACCCGCGAGAGGAAATGAACAAATGCACGTCATGGAAAACACGTGAGTGACTCGATTCACAAACGCAGATTCAACAATTTACAAATACATTTTAAATTCTAGACTTCGACTTTACAAATATTTGCAATGTAAATTTAAACAAATGTATTTATTTTCGTATAAAATGATGATATATCTATGAAAACCAAACACGTGTTTATGAATGTAACTGTATTTGTACAAACTGCAGACCGTGAGACACAGAGTGTGATGTGTTCATTTGTGAACAGTGAAACATATCTGTGACTTGTGTTTAATTTGTGGATTTACATTTACGCATTTGTAAAGTATTTTGAGACTAATCTCTCTCCATAATCCATTGCCTGTTTTTTCCATAGGCGAGGCTCATGTGTGCTTGCTTTATGAGGTATTTAACATGAGAGAATTTTGTGTGCGTGCTTCAAGCTTCAGATTCAAGAGTGCTATAACTAGGAATCGGTTACCAGGTTCTGAATCTGTGACGTACTTCCTGTTAAAACCGAGAAGCGAGAGAGAGCTCAAATTTTTGTGAAAAGTGAAACGAGCGCGCGGAGCTACATCCCTGTCGCTATTTTCGCTCTGTTTTAATGATTCTGTGCGCTCGTTGAGTGTGACTTGCTCTGACTTGCTCGATTTAGTGTGGTTTTTGTGCTCTCGCATAAAAGACAGTGATCTCACTCCATAGTAACTAGTGTAAGGGTTAAATTGGGGCAATAGACTGAATAAATGTTTTAGTTTTAAACTGTTTTATCTTTTATATTTTAAAGTTTTATTCTGGCAGAAGTTAAGTCCAAATATTTAAGGGAATAACTGTTCTTTGTTTATTATCACAAATATTCATCCTGATTTATGATTGGTTGAAGAAGTCACGTGATGTAAGGAAAACGGGGAAGTGAGTAGAGAGTGAGTGTGTTGCTTCTGACGGTGGAAAAATAAAAGGCAGCACTGCCAGGAAATTATCCGTCTCCATCTGGTTTCTTTTTGAATGAAGAGTAATCCAACCACCCTTTATCGAACCCCTACGTGTACACTAGTGTTATCTTAGCTCCTTGTGACTTTGCTTTATCTGCACCTTGTCAAAATGTCTTTTTTATTTTATATATATATATATATGTGTGTATATATAGGCCGCATTTCGATGATCGATTTTATAGTCGTATCATCTGACCTGCGGCCATATGTTCTGGACACTCGGGTGAAGAGAGGCGCTGAGCTGTCAACTGATCACTACCTTGTGGTGTGTTGGATCAGATGGCGGGGGAGGATGCCGGACAGACCTGGCAGGCCCAAACGTGTGTTGAGGGTTTGCTGGGAACGTTTGGCAGAGGAACCTGTCAGAAAGATCTTCAACTCCCACATCCGGCAGAGCTTCGACTGCATCCCGGGGGAGGCTGGTAACATTGAGTCCGAGTGGGCCATGTTCCGGACCTCCATTGTTGAGGTGGCTGAACGGAGCTGTGGCTGCAAGGTTGTCGGTGCCTGTCGGGGTGGCAATCCCCGCACTCGGTGGTGGACACCCCGGGTGAGGGGGGCTGTCAAGCTGAAGAAAGAGTCCTATCGAGCCTGGTTGGCTCAGGGGACTCCGGAGGCAGCCGACAGATACCGAGCAGCCAAGCGGCTCGCAGCCTCGGCAGTCGCTGAGGCAAAAACTCGGGTGTGGGAGGAGTTCGGTGAGAACATGGAAAACGACTTTCGGTCGGCTCCGAGAAGTTTCTGGCAAACCGTCAGGCGACTCAGGAGGGGAAAGCAGTTTTCCACCAACACTGTATATGGTGGGGGTGGGGAACTGTTGACCTCGACTGGGGACGTCACCAGACGGTGGAAGGAATACTTCGAGGATCTTCTCAATCCCACCGGCACGTCTTCCGCAGAGGAAGCAGAGCTTGGGGACCCCGGGGGGGGCTCGTCTATCACTGGGGCTGAAGTGGCCAAGGTGGTAGGGAAACTCCTTGGCGGTAGGGCCCCGGGGGTGGATGAGGTTCACCCCGGGTTCCTCAAGGCTCTGGATGTTGTGGGGCTGTCCTGGTTGACACGTCTTTGCAACATCGCGTGGACATCGGGGGCAGTGCCTCTGGACTGGCAGACTGGGGTGGTGGTTCCCCTTTTTAAAAAGGGGGATCGGAGGGTGTGTTCCAACTATAGGGGGATCACACTCCTCAGCCTCCCCGGTAAGGTCTATGCGGGGGTACTGGAGAAGAGAGTCCGACCGATAGTTGAACCTCGGATCCAGGAGGAACAATGCGAATTCCGCCCCGGTCGTGGAACACAGGACCAGCTCTTTACCCTCACTAGGATCCTGGAGGGTGCATGGGAGTTTGCTCAACCAGTCTACATGTGTTTTGTGGATCTGGAGAAGGCATTCGACCGTGTCCCTCGGGGTATTCTGTGGGGGGTGCTCAGGGAGTATGGGGTACTGGGATCTTTGTTACGAGCTATCCAGTCCCTGTACAAACAGAGCAGGAGTCTGGTTCGTATAGCTTGCAGTAAGTCCGACTGGTTTCCAGTCGGAGTTGGACTCCGTCAGGGCTGCCCGTTGTCACCGGTTCTGTTCACAATTTTTATGGACAGAATTTCTCGGCGTAGCCAAGTGGCGGAGGGTGTCCGGTTTGGTGGTCTCAGGATCCCATGTCTGCTTTTTGCAGATGATGTGGTCTTGTTGGCTTCATCGAGCCGGGACCTCCAGCTCTTGCTGGACCAGTTTGCAGCCGAGTGTGAAGCGGTAGGGATGAGGATCAGTACCTCCAAGTCCGAGTCCATGGTACTCAGTCGGAAAAGGGTGGAGTGCTCTCTCCAGGTTGGAAGTGAGATCCTGCCTCAAGTGGAGGAGTTTAAATACCTCGGGGTCTTGTTCACGAGTGAGGGAAAGATGGAGCGTGAGATTGACAGGCGGATCGGTGCAGCGTCAGCAGTAATGCGGGCTCTGTACCGGTCCGTTGTGGTGAAGAAAGAGCTGAGCAGAAAAGCAAAGCTCTCGATTTACCGGTCAATCTACGTCCCAACCCTCACCTATGGTCACGAGCTTTGGGTAGTGACCGAAAGAACGAGATCGCGGGTACAAGCGGCTGAAATGAGTTTTCTCCGCAGGATGTCTGGACTCTCCCTTAGAGACAGGGTTAGGAGCTCGGACATCCGGGAGAGACTCGGAGTGGAGCCGCTGCTCCTCCACGTCGAGAGGAGCCAGTTGAGATGGTTCGGGCATCTGGTTCGGATGCCTCCTGGACGCCTTCCTGGAGAGGTGTTCCGGGCATGTCCAACGGGGAGGAGGCCCCGGGGCAGACCAAGAACACGCTGGAGAGACTATATGTCTCGACTGGCCTGGGAACGCCTCGGTATACCCCCGGAGGAGCTGGCGTCGGTGGCTGGGGAGAGGGAGGTCTGGGTTTCTTTGCTCCGACTGCTTCCCCCGCGACCCGGACCCGGATAAGCGGTGGATAATGGATGGATGGATGGATGGATGGATATATATATATATATATATATATATATATATATATATATATATATATATATATATATATATATATATATATATTTCTGACTATAATCATTTATTTAATTAACACTTAACTGGCTTTGAATGGTAAGACTGATGTAGAGATACAGGTGAAATTTTACTGTACCAATTATAAATAAATTAATACCCAATTAATACTTTGAGTTTGATGCCAGAATCATTCCACTGTCATTAAACAGAAGAACCCCTTGGCTATTAACTGTATCATTTTGCTAAAATGCATATAAATAATCGTAAATATACGTAAATATATAAGATCAGCAGTGTGTGTTTTGCCTCATTAAAGTGATTTGAAATTAAACATTATCATAATAACTTGTTAATTTTGTCCAATATATTATTTCATTTCTCCGTAATAAAAACAATGTTGTGTCTAAACGTGGATTTGGATTTGAAGCGGGGATGGCTTGACCACCAATTTCCAAAGCGCAAATAGCTTGAACCCAGTGAATCACCACAGGGAAAACCCTTTTCACCTCCGTAACAATGAGGAATAGCCTCAGAGACGGCTGTAGAATATAGTCCTCTTCTTGCCGTGTGTACAATTGTTTCAGAGTGTGGTTCTAAACCCGTCCTGCTCTGAAACTAACAGCTCTGACAACAGTAAACTTTCAAGAGCAAGTATAAAAACATCAAAGTGAACACTTTGTATTTACGTGCTTTGAGTTGCCTTGACGACGGTTTGAGAAAAATAAAAAGACTGACTGTTTTTTCTTATTCCTTGCGAATTGCGTTTTGATTTAAAATAAAAATAATTGTTATTCGTTTTTACATTTTATGGATTTGAAGAATGAAATGAAAAACAAATAATCATCTGTTTTTCATTGTTTAATACCTGTTTTTAAAATAAAAAAGAATGAACAAGAAGGTACATGGACCCAGACGGAGGTGTTTATCTGTTCAGTCTAATCTCCAGTCTGATCAAATTCTCAAAACATGCACAGAGTAGCACTTAGTACACGTTTGTTTATCCAGACCACGCCCACAAAGACTGAAACGGGGGGGGGGGAACTCAGAAGTCTTTGGGGAGGAGTTGAGGGTGGCTTACGACTGCGTATGAAACCAGACACACACACACAAAAGAAAAGGGTGGAGACAGGGTGGAGGTGGGAGCAAATTTGTCTGACACAGAAATGACGTGAGCTTGCAGGGTATATATAGGGCTGAGAGGAGGAGTTTGTGCGTGGTCCTACTCCAACAATTATTTTATTACATAACTTCAATTACCATGACAACGAGAGAGCGAGAGAGAGACTGGTCTCATTAAGACGTGTTTTCTTCTCTGTACACCTTTGCTAAAATAAAGTTCATTCATTCATTCATTCATTCATTCTCTGCAAGCGCTCATCCAGTTCAGGGTCGCGGTGGGTACGGAACCTACATGAAATCACTGGGCACAAGGCAGGAACACACCCTGGAGGGGGCAGCTGATCAGCTGATTTTTCTCAGGGGAGTGTTTTACTGAAATCAAACACCACACACAACTCAGAACTGACACAGTCAAAACTCACACAGCTTCAGTAAAGATTAGTGAGTCGTTCAGGTTCTGTACCACATTCACACACCGTCACAAACTGTAGCTGATTCTGACCTCACTTTTCTGAATGACGTTAGAGAAATGAGGCAGTTTGTGAGAAAAGAAAACACAGTGACGTTTCTCCTTCTGTCACTGAGCGTGATGTTCCTAGCCAGGTCAATATATGAAGGAGAACCTGTTCATGAAATGTTCCTGTAACTATTCAGTGAGTAATGTCCTCTCTCTTTACAGACTAACTATGTGTAAACTTGGGGAAAAGTCTTGTGAAGATCTGGGCTCAGTTTTACTGGTGAACTCCTCCCTGAAAGAACTGGACCTCAGTAACAATGACCTGCAGGATTCAGGAGTGGAGAAGCTCTCTGCTGCACTGAAGAGTTCACTCTGTAAACTGGAGACACTCAGGTCAGAATTCTGGGATTTTATTCTTAATTTTCTATACTGCACAAACATGACTTTATACATTTAAAAAATAGAAAAATTAAGTTGTAGTATAAAATATTAAGGAAAAGACTGGATTACTAGATTATAATTTACATAATGTAATATATAATGTATGATGTGCAATTAGCTCCGGTTTCCTCCCACAGTACAAAAACACATGTTGCAGGTGGATTGGCGACTCGAAAGTGTCCGTAGGTGTGAGTGTGTGAGTAAATGTGTGTGTGTGTCTGTGTTGCCCTGTGAAGGACTGGCGCCCCCTCCAGGGTGTATTCCCGCCTTGCGCCCAATGATTCCAGGTAGGCTCTGGACCCACCGCGACCCTGAATTGGATAAGTGGTTACAGATAATGAATGAATGAATGAATGAATGATGTGCAATTATTTGTCATTGTATAATGTACAATGAAATGAGAGAGTGAGAAAAAGAGAGAGAGAGAAATTGCACTCACACACAGATCATAATCTCATTCTCAAACTGTCTGTTTTTTTTTATTCTCAAATGGTTTTACCCTCTTCATTTTAAATGTTTTGAAATGGGAGGTTTGTTACAGTTTGGGTGCGGGGTCAGGGCTGTTCTTCTCAGTGAATGCTATTGGCTGATGACTCCTGGTTCTGTGACTGCCTCTTACACTGTATATGTCCCTCCTACTGGGAGAAGCCTTCTACAGAAAAACATACATGGAGGATGTGTACCGTGGTTATTTGTGTTTCATTTTGAAACGGGGAAAATGTAAAATAGGACACTACTCCGTATCCAAAATAATTTTGAGAGTATGGTTCCAAAGCAGTCCCTCAGTGTCTCTGTGCAGTGAGAGCGGGTGGAATACAAAGTAAATGTACACTGTCAGAGATTTTGTCACTGTGGTGGTACCCTCAAGGGTACATATTTGTACTTTTAATTAGGAAACATAATTGTACCTTATTGTATTATAATTGTAGATTTTAAAATCATGTTGATTTCATACATCCTATTTCATCTCCAGGACTCCAAGATTAGAAACATGTATCCTGCTGTAGAAGAGAATGTAATGTACCTTTAAGAAATTAAATTGGACTTTTGAATAGTGTTACACCTTTAAAGGTACATTTACACGGTTTGTACCTTTAGTGACCTCTAACCTTTTTTTCTGAGAGTGTAGCTAGTGAACAAGAGTCGACTCATGAACGAATCAACCCTGAGCATCATGAAGTAAGGCTTGACTCTTGGCAAATGATTCAGGGAATCAACCTCACTGTTGACTCAGTGTCAGATTTCTAACGCCTTCCTGCAGTGAATATCATTTCCACCAGTTTATCACATTGTAGTGTATGTTGTGTATACACCGTGATATATATAAATATATATATATTATATATATTTATATATTGTGTTTGTAGCGTTTGACCTTATTCAAACTCTTATGATTACTGATGTTTGACTAATGATAATACTTATTATTTTTATGATTGACTTAAATAATTAAAACATTAACAAGTAGTTAGAGAATGAATACTGTTCTCGCTACGTGAGTTCTTCAGGATTTTCAGACTTTTAATGAACAGACTCCACACACTGTTATTTCAAATAATGGAAATATTTTATTAAAAGGAAAAAGAATATTTACTTAACATAGCATAATCTCAAAATCTCACAGCATCAATGCAGGTGAAGCCGATTCGAATTTAAAGATAAGCTAGGCGATATGACTTGTGACTAATGTGTTGCTAACTGAGATTTAATTAACGTATAAATTTATCAAGAGACTTAATTCAATTTTCAGCTCTGGAAGTGCGTAGTTTTAGCTTACTTTTCGTCGATCTCAACCAATCGACGGGTACAGAGGCTCTTTGAGGTTCTGGAAGAGATGGAGTCCCGCTTAGTTCCCGCAGTTCTTCCGTGGAAGTTTTCAGGCTGGGTCAGCGTGGAGTTAGTCACTCTCGAGTCGAGCCGCCTCGGGCGTACTCAGAGCGTGGTGACGCAGACGAAAGGATTCCCTCTGGCTCACTGTCCTGAGTGGGAGGTTCCAACCATATGGATGCTTTAGACGAGAAGTTTTCGCTGGTTCTTGCAGTCTCCAGAACTGAAAATCGAATCAATAGGCTTATACTTATTTTACGATTTTCTTCTATCTCGGCGGTGTTTCTTACTCTGGCCACGAATAAGTTTCACCTGCTTTGATCAGTCGTGAGATTAAACTTAGATTGGATGATCAAACATAAACACAATATAAAGAAAAAAGATTACTTAGAGTTACTTCGACGTTACTTGTAGTTTCTGTATCACACTGCTAGCTGGCACAAGGCGTCCCTTGTAAGCTGGGCGAGGTCCTTTTAGAGTCTTTGATGAGCCGTTTTGTTGGCGTAAGGAAGAAGAAAAGCGTCGCACTTGAAGAGAGTGAGCGCAACTTGAGGAGGTCGCCGGAGAGCGGCCGAAAAGCTCTGAGAAGAGCTGGAAGGGCGAGAAGAGGAAGCGAGAGGGTGAAGGGCGGAAGCTAGAGTGCGAAGGCGGAAGCTCGAGCGAGAGAAATGAGTCGGGCACTCTCTTTTCAAAGGTGGCGCGGTCACGCCCAATTGGGAGGTATCCTTCCTTTGATTGGATCCTGGGTCTGAGGCTCACGTGACTTGTTTCACGTTTCAGAGAGAGAAAAGATTCACGCATACACAAAAATTACTTATACATGTTTGTGGTATAGCATAATGAGTGTCCTGGATTATTAATATCAAACATCTACGTATATATATCTTGGGTATTTTACGATTACATCCCACTACAATATTATGCTAGAAGATACTAATTCGTTTTTCTAATCAGAGACCGAAACTTTCTTTCATGATTGAAACAGTAATACACATCACTTCATTAGATGGTGGACGTTCATCTGAGGACAAGAGAGTGACATTCATACATATTGCATAAACATATTTATTAAAATATGATTAAGTCCGTTATGTATTTAGACGGCCTCAGGCGAGACGTGATTTCGCGCAAACGTCCACTTGGGGTCGCTGTTGGTCCATGCTGTTCGTCCTGTGCGGATGGGTTAACAGGAGTTCAAACCGAGGTCACCCCTGTTAGCCATCTGTTGATTTCTGCAGGAGATAATTACGAGCCACTTAGGCGCCAAGCCATAAAGGTCCTTTTTAATTCCGGTCTTTACCACCTTGTGTTTGATCTTCTTTTTGCCTAAGAGCATCATAAACTGGGTTTGTTTTTTTTCCATTTCTGAAGACGCCGGAGGGGGTCACTGGAAAGTGTCCTGCTCAGTCTTTGATGTGAGTTTATGTGTGTGCGTGTGGGTGGGGGAGTGCAGAGTCTTCGCAAACACGCAGTCTGTGGAATGTGGGGTTCTGTTCCAAAAAATCCTTGTCAAAGGGGGAGGGTCTTTTCGTTCAGAACCTTTCATTTCTTTATTTCATCCATACTCCACTACAACATATTACTATGATCTGAACCCACTATAGACAGTGGAATATGACCTTATCTCGACTCTGTTTATCCATGGTGCTGTCCCAGTGAAAACAGCAGCTCTGCTTCTCCCAGTAGGAGGGACATATACAGTGTATGAGGCAGTCACAGAACCAGGAGACATCAGCCAATAGCATTCACTAAGAGAAACTGCCCTGACCCCACCCCCAAACTGTCATAAACCTCCCATTTCAAAACCTTTAAAAGAATAAAATTAGGATCATAACTTAAACAGGGAGGTCATAGTATAGAAACCTTTACTGGATTAATGTCTGTATATATACTTCTAGTAATAACCCCTCTGTGGGACACTGTTGTGATAATGTTGTGTTGTGATTTGATTTCTATTTATATTAACTTTACTCATTTCTACTGAATGAGGTTTTGAACAGACTCTAAAATGTCTTGGATTTATGAAAACAAACATCCAGGACTTTTTATTAATTGTGTTAAGGTTTTTTAACTTTTTTTTAGAACTTTTACCTTTAGATTTTAACCTGTTTGATACTGGAGTTTTGTTTTAATTAAACAGATTTTTGTGCTTGTTGATAAACAGCAGCTTGATTTGCTCTGAGTAGATACCACATCTCTCTCTTAACCTCGCTTTCTCTCTCTCTCTGCAGATTGTCTTTTTGTTTAGTTACTGAGGAAGGCTGTGCTTTTCTGGCTTCAGCTCTGCGCTCAAACCCCTCACACCTGAAAGAACTGGATCTGAGCTACAATCACCCAGGAGACACAGGAGTGAAGCTGCTCTCTGTTAAACTGGAGGATCCACACTGCAGACTGGAGACTCTCAGGTACGGACAGCTTTCTGTATTTGTGTGTGTTCAGTTACTGATGTCATCTGCTGTTACTGTATTTCTATAAGCTCTACAGCTCATTGTTCCTTCTTCATTTAGCCTCTGCTCTGCTCTAGTAGTATTTAATGGTTAGAGTATCACCTTTCACCGCTCTGTCTCCACTGTTCAGTGTAACTGTTGTCAGTGGCTGAAGGCTTGTGAGAAACTGAACACTAAGCCCCATATAACGCTCTCTTTATGTGGATTGTAGACTGTTTCTAGAACAGTCACTACTTCTACTACCTACACTACTTCTGCATCCTGAAACTGAGTCGACTAGTCCATCATTATCTCTGTATTCCTATCATTTCGGGGCGTCTAAATGTGTCGGGATCAATGGTCAACAGATTGAAGAGCAGACTTTAATACCCAGAGTGGTGTTCATACAGGCTACAACCCAGAGCAGAGCTTTATTTATTATAGTGATATACAGCCATTGACTCTTTGGTTATTAATATTTTAATGTCGTCTACAGAGAGTCTGGGGAGTGTAATGTAAATGTTTAGTCGAATCTGTGTTCTTCCTAAAGTTGTTCTGTTATTTGGGGCGTTTCAGTTTAGATTCTCTAAGAGTTTTTGTGTTTATCTGTGAAGCTGCAGACCATCAGTTCTGTTCAACTGTGTGTTTTGTGTTTCCTGAATTGTCCTGATCAGAGATCACACAAAAACTTGGTGAAGTAGAATGGTATAAAATGGAAAGTAGAACTCACTGCTGTGTTTAACAGTGAAAGTAAGAGCATTTCTCACAGGACTGGGACTTAACCGCTGTGTGGTCTTTAGAAAACCACAGCTCAGTGTTAGAGATTAATTAGAGAACAAAGCTTCTGTTCACTATGGCTCATAAACACTGGAGTCTGGAGCAGTGGAGAAAGGTCATGTGATCTGATGAGTCCAGACTGACCCTATTTCAGAGCGATGGGGTTGTCAGGGTCAGAAGGGAAGTGGATGAAGAGATGCCCCCGTCATGCACAGTGCCCACTGTGCAAGCCTCTGGAGGCAGTGTTATGATCTGGGGGTCTTCAGTGGGTCAGGTCTAGACCCAGCAGTGTTATGATCTGGGGGTCTTCAGTGGGTCAGGTCTAGACTCAGCAGTGTTATGATCTGGGGGTCTTCAGTGGGTCAGGTCTAGACTCAGCAGTGTTATGATCTGGGGGTCTTCAGTGGGTCAGGTCAGTGGTGTGTGGCAGTAAAATGAAGTCCACTGAGGACCTGAATGGACTGAATGACCAGGTCGTCCCAGCAGTAGATTGTTCCAGGATGACACCAAGATTTATCAGGCTCAGATTGTGAAAGTGCGAGGAATCATTTTAACACATGAATTGACTACCCCAGAGTCCTGACCTGAACCCACTGAGAGTCTTTGGGACGTGCTGGAGAAGACTTTACGGAGTGGTCCGACTCTCCCGTCGTCAATACCAGATCTCCACCAAAAATGAAGGCAACTCTGGAGAAAATAAATGTTGTGTTGTGTAAAAGGTTGTAGAAACAGAGCCGTGGTGAATGTGAAGCGTAATCAAAGCTAAAGGTGGTCCAGTGAAATATTAGAGTGTGTGAGTTATGTTGGTCGGGCAGTGTAGGGGTCTGTGATGAAATGGTGAGTGAGAGCATGTACAAGGCAGAACCTAATAAATGAGCAGCTGAGTGTAGGATCTAGAAAGGGTTTAATGGAGCAGTTGTAGAAGAGTGACTCTGCTGCATTATTCTGTGTTGAAGGCTGAAAGGAACAGAGGGAAAAGGAGGAAATATATCACAGAGAAAGAGAAACAGAATATTTCTCTGTGATAAAAAGACAGAGAGGATGTAACATCACAGATGATGATCTTTCTTCTGTTTCCAAAAATGACATCAATGAATGACGCTGTAATGAAGCTGAATGTGGGGCTCAGAGAGAAGCGAGAACACACACCACTCAAACACAACCATCAACTCACAACTGTGTGTGTGTGTGTTGTAGGTTGGAGCATGGAGGAGAGATCAGGATTAAACCAGGACCAAGAAAATGTAGGTTCTCTCTCTCTCTCTCCCTCATACTCTTTTGCTTTTTCTGTTTCACTTTCACTTTCCCTTTTCTCTCCTGCTTTCTCTTTACATTCGTCGTGTCTCATTTTGTGTTGTTTGTGTATTGTGTAGGTACCACTTCAGAGTAAGACTTCACTTATAAAGGTTTATAAATGGTTTAAAGTCTGTTTATTTATAATTATGTTGTTAACACGTTAATAATCAGTTGTAACACAGATATAAAGGGCACCAATGACCTGTTTGCCAAATGGTGAATCCAAATCCATCTACAGTTAAACCTCAGATCTTGCCTAATACTGACCTCACTGTGTCTCCTCCATCAGTCGACATTAACCCCGTCAGCTCCAGCACATATTTGTTGATGAGTTTAACCCTTTAATGAATTACCCACCACCAGAGTGTCTTTTTCTACTTTAATGATAATGTGGTGAACCTTAACATGTGAAATGACTAAACTCACATTTTCAGGTCTGAGCTTATTCTTTACCTTCACATTTTCACTAAGTTCTCTCACACTTTCAGTATTAGACACAAAAGAGTTCAGTCACACTTCCTTTCTCTGTGTTACAAAGGATTAGTAATCACTTTTGAAGTGTTCAGTGTCATTAATAACCATGTAATAACAGGCTTTTAAACCATTTAAGTTTTATTAGTGTATTCTTATTTTAATGTGGTACCGTTGTGTGTCTGATTGTGTGTTGTGTATCTTGTTGTGTGCAGATGCCTGTGAGCTCACACTGGACCCAAACACAGTGCACACACTCCTCTCTCTGTCTGAGGGGAACAGGAAAGTGGAGTGTGAGTCTTGGTATGTGTCATATCCTGATCATCCAGAGAGATTCAGTGACTGGGGGCAGGTTCTGTGCAGAGAGAGTCTGACTGGACGCTGTTACTGGGAAACTGAGTGGTGTGGGAGAGGGGTTGAAATTTCAGTGGCATATAAATCAATCAGGAGAAAAGGATACAGTGCTGACTGTGGGTTTGGAGCGAATGAAAAGTCCTGGAGTCTGATCTGCTCTAATAACAGTTACTCTGTCCTTCACAATAAGAACAGAACTATTCTCCCTCCTCCTCCCTCCAGCTCTAACAGAGTAGGAGTGTATGTGGACTGTCTGGCCGGCACTCTGTCCTTCTACAGCGTCTCCACTGACACACACACACTCACACACTTACACACACTCACCACCACATTCACTGAACCCCTCTGTGCTGGGTTTTATCCCCATTCAGACTCCTCAGTGAGTTTGTGTCAGATAAAATAGTGCTGTGTGTGATCTATTGTTTTGATTGGTCTTTTCTGTCAAACGAGCTGCTGCTTTAAAATGTGAGGAGAATCACAAAAGACGATGAAACAGAAATGAAGCTCAGTTTGTAAAAGAAAGCGAGCAGAGAGACTCTTCAGGGACAAAACAGTGATAAAACCTGGATCTGAGTGAACACTACACCCCTGCACTTCTCTCTCTTTTATATCCCTGATGTAAACAGGATTTTTCAGCTGTTTATTTGATTTCTCTCGTTATAAAGCGCTGTGTTTATTTACACTGTGCGCTGGTCTCCATCGTCTCTCACATCAAATCTATGGGGAGTCAGTTACAAAACAGTGGATTCTCTGTCTCTGACGTGTCCAGCTCGGTCCTACTTCTGTATCCCAGGCTCCTCAACACCATCTGAGCGCCTCTTCTCTACAGCAGGAAATATAGCTTCAAACAGAGAGAACCAGCCTTAGCCCAGAACATGGGAGAGGTTTCTATTGTTACTCTGTAATGAAGGAGTGAGGGTGTGAGTGAGTGAAGGTGTTTCCTGTAGGAGGAAAGAGGACAGAGGGGATCAGGGTGTAACGGGTGGGTTGTGTTCATCTGTGTCGTCAGTGTAAACACAGACCCTCGTCATAGTGCACTTCCACCTCCAGAACTCTTCAGATATTTGTAAATATTAAATATTTAGTTTTCAAACGACGCCAAACACAATGTAAGTGTGGGCTAACACTGAACTGTCTTTGTTCTTGTTAATCTGGTTAATGGTGTAAACTGAGCACAGACAGTGTGTTGATGCTGAGTGGACGGGGGTTAAGAGATGTGTCTTAAAGCTGAAAGGAAACACAAACATAGGAACAGAAGGAAAAGATGGGGCTTCTCTAAGAAACTCTTCTCCTTTCTGTGAGATTGGATTCTGGGGGTTTGTTGTGGGGGGAAATGAAAGAGTGATGTTTGTTGGTGGAAAAGAAGAATTCTGAAATATACTTTTATTAAAGTTTAATATTATGAACATTTAATAAATCTCTTAAAAAACAGAAGTCTGTCTTTCTACTGCATCTCCACACACACACACACACACACACTCTGAAGCCCTCTATTCAGGGTCTAGTAACGGATTCTGAATAAAATTCAACATTTTCTCACATTTTAAAGCAGTGAGAATGTGGCGGTCACACCCTGTTACTGAAGAAGAATATTCTGTTGTGTTTCACTGCAACAACAAGCTGAATGTATGAGAGTAAAGACTATAAGAGAATGTAAACACAAAAGATCCTCAGTGATTTCTCTGGTAAAAAAGAAAGAAAAAGACCCAATGTTCCCATGACTAACTCCACAGCTATTAAGAGCTTTATTTATATAATCAGTTTATATAATCATGTACCAACAGTAGAGATGCACAGACTGATCGTCCGTGACCGGAAAAGGCCGGTTTTTATCGTGATCGACCAGTCAGTGTCTCCACACAGATTTGTGCCGGTCGCATTTACACATGTGCACCACACGAGGGCAGCAGCAGCAGCGCAAACACAGCCCCACACTCACTGTTTAAGCACTGTTTCCTATTGTACTACACTTGTGCCCTTGTTTTCATTAGGAATCGTCAATAATTGCTCTTTATTTTATTTAGGGTTTTTTTCCGAAGACAACATTTGTCACATTAGTACACAATTTTATGCTCCAAAAGATAATCTCTTACTCACCACGCCACAGTAAACGTGCCTTTATTTCCTGAGTAACGGTAACGCACTGTTCTGGAGCTCCTAGCGCCCAGGCGATGGTAAGTTTTGACGTAAAGTCTTCGTGAATTCAAAGTTGAGGGCGTTCCTTCTTAGATTCAGTGCAGCTGTGGACCAATGAGCGGCTGCCGGCTGTGAGCGGGGTCCTATTCCCCGGGGGAGGGGTGCGCTGCTGGACGCCGCTCTCCACAGGGATTCGCTCACAGCTCTGAGGGGGCGGGTCAGAAGTGATTGACACCTCTGTAAACCAATAGCAGGGACTCAGATGAAGACAAAGAGAGTCGATGTGCCGAGATCACTCACTCTCTCTGGGTCTGGGAGAGAGAGGGAGCGCCTGGGAACATATTTTAGAATAAACTTAAATTGACTTGTTTTATCGCAGAACAACCAAATAAAACCTTTATGTTTGGTGAGAGACTATTTTAAACGTTTGGTCACTTTGAGGTACATACTGTCTACATTCAGTGTTAAAGTCTAGTGTTAAAGTGGAACCGCTCTAAAATGAGCCGAAAACTGCATCTGTGTAAGAATGAGTGTTTTAAAATAAGAGCGGTATTTCCAACGAGGGCCACAGGGGGGCAGTGTGAGCCCGCAGCGCTTTACCTCCTCTCCCTCCTTTAATGATTTTGTTTGTAGTTTTATGGAGAGATATTAGTCTCAAAATAGTCTCACTTTCTTAAAAATGGACCCAGGAATATGAACCCACATTGAATTTTGCTGCATAATAAATGTTTTTTAGCCAATTAACCCTAAATGTACCGACCATGGCTTCAAAGTCTAATGCATTAACACCACCTTCATCACATTTCTCCACTCACTGGGACCTTTTGATCGAATGAGTCTTGTTTTTCCACAAAAACTGAACAATAATAGAGTGTGCTTTCCTTATATTTAGTGGTGATACACACAGAGAATGACACGGATAAACAGCCTTTGAAATGCCCTCTGCTTTCGTCAATAGGTTTCTTCCAAAGATCGTCAAACCCCTCATCGACCAACAACTAAGACTTTTTTTCATGTCTCTTCTAAACGTTTTGAGACGTTAACATCTTCTCTTCTCAGTACATTCTCAGAGACTAATCTTCCCAAATATTTAACTCCATTAACAGCTCTGATTGACGAAGTGTCTTTATGTGTACAATTATGAACGGGAAGAACCTCACATTCTTTAAGGTTCAGTCCTAAACCTGACGCCTCGGAAAATAACGAAACTGTATCAAGAGCTCTTTCAACCGTTAAATCATTTTTCATCTTTTGAAACATAACCATTTATATTCAATTTCATAATGTTTTTCTTTAATTGCCTGTGGTTTTCAAGGTTAAAATAAAGAGGTATTTTTTCCCCTTCTTCAATCCAACGAGCTCCAGAGCGAACAAACGCACCCTTTGCTTTTTCTAAATGTAGGTCTAGTTCACTCTGTGTGTGATTTAATTCAACAAGTTCCTCAGGAGACACATTAGTTTTCTTACAAAGATCATTAACACTGGTGATAATTTTAAGTTGTTTTTGTTTTTTAAACGTAGATAGTTTTTTTACTTGAATAAATCGCCAGTTCTCTTTTCTTAAATTTAAACCATTCCCATTTACTCACAGGTGTCACACCCTTGTCCTGTCGTGTCTGTTGTTCCCCGCCATGTGCTCTTTGTTGGTGTTCGTGTCTCCGCCCTAGTCCCGCCTTTGTTCCTCCTCCTCATCAGTGTCTCATTTGTAATCCTGTCCTCTCGTTAGCTGTCCCAGGTGTTCCTTGTCTGTGGTGTGCATTTAAAGTTCCCTTGTCCCTGTGTGTGTTTGTTGGACATTCGCTCCTCTGTCTCATTCTCATCCCTATCAAGTCGGTTTGTGTCTCTCTGGTCTGTTTCCTTCTTCTCCTTTGCTGCGTGTGCTCGGTTTGTCTATTTCTCTCTCTGCTCTGTTAGTGGGTTCTTTCCTGTGCTTTGTGTAACTTGTGGTTTCTGTCTCTAGTCTATTAGCTCTCTTTGTCTAAGGATCCTATCGTGTGATCCAAATCTGTCTGTCCTTGTGTTGTTATCTTCTGTATAAATAAGTATGTTGTGTTATAGTGAGTGTGTCCTCCTCCGTCAGTCCCCGCGATCCTGACAACAGCTAACATTTCCAAGGCATTGATTTCTAATATCAGTTGTTTGACATCTTTACAGAGATCAGACTTTTCTAAAAGAGTGTTATTAAATTTCCAAATACGAATGAGACTAGGATCTGACCTTGAAAGCATCAGAGATAAAGAAATAACACTGTGATCAGTTAAAGGTGAGGCAGAGATGTCACATTTGCTGATATAATTTATCAGGGAGGTAGAAATGAGCCAGTAGTCTGTTCTAGAACTGAAACCATTTCCGGAGGAGGCATTAAAGCAGGTAAATTGAGAAGTCCCAGGATTTTTAACCCTCCAGTAATCAATCAAATTTGCACTGTTCATCAATGGAACAATCAGATCATCACATTTGTTACATTGAACCTTAGGTGGAACCAAAAACCAGGCTCCAGATTAAAATCACCCCAACTATAGTTTTATCAGTTGAAAAGGAATGTGTATTTTGTGTGAAGTGTTTACATAAGTCCGAAATCACAGTCCTGTTTGTGCCTCTTTCACTGTAGCCATAAACACACACTAAGATACAGTCTTCATCATTAATTTCTGTTATGACAATCAACCCATGCCCACTGGTATCACTAGTATGACGTATAATTCTACCAGGAAATCTGTTAAACAGAACCATAACACCAGCTGATGTTGATGTCCCATGACTGACCAAGATTGAATCACCCCACTGTAACTTCCATAGATTCACATCATCTTCAACAGAATGAGTTTCTTGCAGAAAAACACAATTGGCTTTATGCTCTTCACAGAAAAGAAACACAGCTTTTCACTTCACATTGTTTTTAAGCCCCTAGCATTTAAGGAAATAAATGATAATACACCTGAAAATTATTTTTAACTGAAACACTGAACCCTGAGATGTGCAGGAATGTAAGTGTTGTCCTATCTACAGTCAGAGTAAGGTACATTTAACCTCCGGAGCATGACTGGTGAATCAGTACAGCAGACGTTTTAAACCAAGAGCTCTGACTCTGTAGGGTCAACTCTTTTATTGTTAATCAGCGCATATCCTTCCTTTAGAGAAGCTCTCTGCCCTCTCAGTCTGGCGTCCCGTACTAACGGCCACAGCTTCTTACGAGCTCCCCTATCTTCTGTAGAGAAATCTTCCTTGATCTGGATACGCATCTCCCGACAGACCCTTGAATACCTGGACCTCTTCCAAACATCGTCTCGGACCGTCCTCGAAGGGAACTGAATTATTATTGACTGTGGAACGTTGTGTGAAATGGCGGGATCACTCTTCTTACCCAAGCGATGCACAATGTCGATCATTTCACGAAGCCGCTCCACTGAAATGGGCACCACTCTTGTCAAGATGCCGATAACAACCTCTCTCGTGTTCTCCCCCTCTTTTTCAGCTCGGCCTTTTAACCTCAGATTCCACCTTCTTTTGTATCGAGCTTGTTCTGTTACAGATTGTTAAGCCGTTTGTTTTCCTCTTGAAGCTCATTAATTTTTCCTGCAACCTCTCAATGTTCTTCTTGTTTTCAAAAGTAGCAGCAGTGTTCTCCTCAATCCTTTTTTCAAACTTCAGCAGAAGCTCAGTCTGCGTATCCATCTTTTTCGTTAGAGCATTCACCGCCAGCAGAATGGTCTCGCCACTGATATCATCACCGTGAGGGGTTTGTTGCCTTTTTTACCCTTCTTAGGATGGAGAGGTTTAATTGGAGTGTGTCTGGTTGATTTTTTTTCCTCCTTGGACATCTGCTCATCAATTTCAATGTCTGCAACTTCACTATCTCCATCGTCATTCGCTGCAGGGAGAGCGGCCAGGCCATAGTCGTGATCATCCATTATAATTATCTCCCGTGTTTGGTAAGGGTAACTAAAAGGGTTGTGAAGCTCGTATTTTGTCACAAAAATTCACCAGCTTTCATTAAGGTTTTCACGTACATTTATATTCAAGGACTAAAAGAAAGAGAAACTATTTACATCAGAGCCTGCGATGTGTGACTACTCACTCCGCCATAGGTTTACTCTGAATGATCACTGGATTAGGAACACCTCCCCTGTCTCTACACACATTGTCCATTTTATCAGCTCCACTGTCCACACAGGAGCACTCTGTAGTTCTTCCATTAGAAACTCTAATCTGTTTCTATGTGTACTTTGTTAGCCCTCTTTCATGGACATGATGGTCCACACATGCATTTAAAAGTGATAAGAAATGATAAATAATTGTATGATTAACTGGTCATTTTGTGTGTTTTGGTAAGAACAAAATGTATATTTAATTAACAAACATATTATATATGTTTCCAAAGAAACTCATGATTTGCCCCGGAGAGACAGAGGTGGATGAGGAAGGTACACGTGTGTTTGAGAAGAAAAACTACTGCTGCTTGTACGTGGCTGGAGTTTAACTTGTCTGTACTTTTTTTTTTTTTACTGAATTACCACAAGGGTGGCACGGTGGTGCAGCAGGTAGTGTCGCTGTCACACAGTTCCAGGGGCCTGAAGGTTGTGGGTTTGATTCCTGCTCTGGGTGACTGTCTGTGAGGAGTTGGTGTGTTCTCCCTGTGTCTGTGTGGGTTTCCTCCGGGTGACTGTCTGTGAGGAGTTGGTGTGTTCTCCCTGTGTCTGCATGGGTTTCCTCCGGGTGCTCCGGTTTCCTCCCACAGTCCAGAAACACACGTTGGTAGGTGGATTGGCAACTCAAAAGTGTCCATAGGTGTGAGTGTGTGTGTGTGTGTGTCTGTGTTGCCCTGTGAGGGACTGGCGCCCCCTCCAGGGTGTATTCCTGCCTTGCGCCCAATGATTCCAGGTAGGCTCTGGACCCACTGCGACCCTGAATTGGATAAGCGGTTACAGATAATGAATGAATTACCACAGAAACTCATTTGTAACTGGAGTTGTTTAGTTTTGTAGCACTGTTGGTCTTTACTTCCATGCCGTTAGCAGTCTCCCGAATTTAGAGTGTGTTCCTACCTAAATAATCTGATACAGCATAAATAAGTAAATATTACCCACCTCTGGAGCAGGAATATAGCAACATCTCCATCTCTTTTCCTGATTTTCAGTGTTTGGAGGCTCTTTGCCATTTCTCTGCCATGAGCAGAGAGAGAGGAAATCTAGCATGTCTGACTGAGACACTTTGTTTTTTAATCTTTTACTTAGACCGGGTTCTAGCTCGAAAACAGACTAAAGAGCAGCAAGTGGTGAGGAAACATCTGAATTTTATAAACTGTTTTTTGCTTATAATTGTGAAAGTCACATTTAAATCTGATACATAAACCTCTGTGTGTTTCCCGTTATTTTTGTTTCTTTAAATGTGGGACCCACACAGTCACAGTTCACTCGTTTTAACTGGAGCCACTGCAAATAATTAATCAAATCTCAGGAACACAGGGCACCCCTAGATCACTTCACCAAGATGAAAAATTAATCCTAACCACTATGTAATTTATACATGTTTTTCATACCATTTCCCCCCACATATACCATAAGCATTTTATACGTAATTAAAAAGGTTTATTCATTCATACATTCATTCATTCAGTTCAGGGTTCAGGATTGAGGTGGGTCCGGAATCATTGGGTGCAAAGCAGGAACACACCCTGGGGGGGGGGCGCCGGTCGTTCACAGGACAACACTCACACATTCACTCACACACTCACTTATGGACACTTTTGAGTCACTAATCCACCTACCAGCGTGTGTTTTGTACATTTTGGTGCTTTAATTTAAATTTAAGTTGTAATATTTTAGTCATGCAAATAAAAGCATGAATTTAAAAAGGAGACATTTTTTTTTTCATTTATTCAAGTATTTAATTTACTGTTTACACACAGCCTGAGCAGCAGCTGCCAACCACCTCAGCGTCTGGGGACTATAGGGTGGGGTTTGAAGCCTTCAGTTGGCTATTCATTTTTTTCTTGCTGGTCCTGGGAATTGAACCGAAACTGAACTGAATCTCACTTCTCTAATCTTAAGGCCACAGCTGCCCCCAGGAGTTTAAAAACACTGCTGTGTCTGATCCACACTCAGCTTTGACCAAATGTTTTCACCATTGCTATAGATTTTGTTTCACACTGCAATGCATTCTGGGCAAGTTCTGCTTCTGAAGTGGACATCAGTGTTGACTCGCTCCCTCACCCCCTGAGGGCTCATTTAAAACACTTCACTATGCTTCAAATAGAAACTGAATGTTCTCCTCTAAACAGTGTTTCCACCTCTAGTGTGTAAATCATGTTAGTTTTCCATGTGCTGATATTGGCATATTTTTCCCTGAGATCACATTTTAAGAAGTTACGCTGCTGTATATAAGAAGGCAGGGTTACAGTTAGCTATAAAATGATTGACAGCCTTGGCTGGTCTGAGACCATCTGTAAGACTTGTCCCCTTCTCACAGACCTGCATCACTCCTTTTCTGATCATGGAGTGTTGTAGTGGAGCTGGCAGGCACCAGTTAATCATACTATTATTTATAATTTCTTGTAACTTTTAGATAAAGACATGTTGACAACCATGTCCTGCTGTTGGCTACATTAACAGAAACTATGACTTTATATATATTTTTTTTATGATCCTTTGTCCATAACATATTTGGTAGTCACATCCATGTCATGTCTCTGAAACATCCCCAGGTGTTTTGTAATCCCTTAGACTTTATATTCCCTGTTCCTTGTCTAACCCTAAACCCCCATCTTTGTCTGACATTCGAGATTGTGTGTTATTGGTCTTTTGTTTGTATAATAGGTCATTTATAGTTTGCTGTTATAAAGTTCTCATCGGTGTCAATAACTTTTATAACATTATTCTGTCCTGTTGAATTTACAGAATTTAATTTAATGTATTAAAAGGCATAATGGATAAAAACGTACTCCCCATTATATTATTCCCTGTTAAAATGAGGTACATTTGAGAACTGTATCTACAGAGTAAGTCATGTAACTAAAACTATTTGATGCGTATCAGGCCTCACAACCCAGAGTAAAGGGAAGTGATGTTTCAGCAGGTGTCAAAAATAGCTTTTCCAAAATGATTTTCACCTAACCAAACTCTCCCCATAAATACTACAATAAAATGCATTACCATGTAATGTAACCCAAATAGCTTTGATGTGCATCAGGCTTCACCCTCCAGAGATGAGCAAGGAGAATAATTTTGGCAGGTGTCAAAAATATGCCACTGCCTGCCAAATCTCCCCTGGAGAGACTACAAAAGAATGCATCTTCACACCTAAAAATTAGACATTTGTGGGGCTTTACCAACCCCCCAACCCTCCCCAAACACACACACACACCCAAAATCCTATGTTAGTCTACAGTTAAATTGATCCTGGTTTTCTGGTCAGTCCCATAACAAGGCAATATTCTTATAGAGCACCTTTCATACATTATGTTCATTCAAAGTGGTTTACAAATACAAAAATAAAGGATGTGGGAGAAAAGAAATGAAAACATCAAAATCTGATTAAATAAAGGGAAACATATACATGATTAAATATTATACCTAAAAACATAAGAGCATTGCTGAGATCTAACATTTCAGAAAGCATTTGCATTGGAGAGTTACTATTAAAACTAAACAGATTAAAAGAAAGATGGTGCTCAAACCTGCAGTTTTCTAGCATCCTGAGTGAGAAAGATCTGTCTTGGAATACATTTAAACACCAGAAATAAACATACCCCAGAATTCATGTTGTTTTATATTGATCTTTTAAACAAGGCATTAGAGGGTTTAATGTGAATAACATTTGAATAATTAAAGCTTAAACACAGTTCCTAACAATGATTTATACTTTCTTTAGCCAGCCTCTTTCTTTTGCAGTGCAGTGTTCATTACTGCTCAGATTACAGTAACTCAGGTCGGTGAGCACCCCTCACAATGTCCAACAATGAGGAGATGCTCTTAGCGTTTGTGCCCTAGTCATGGTTGAGTTGTGTACCTTATTTTTAAAACGCGTTAATAATACGGATATATATGAGTCCAAATATATTTAAAGCCATTACAAGTAATGCGATGTGCAGTAAATTAGGTTTAACACTTTCTTATAAACATAAATAAATTGTGAGTGTTATCTGTAGTGTTCATACCGCTGCACGACGTTGGGAGGTCAGTCTTCGGAACAACGCCCACATCCTGAAACTGAAAGGAGACGAGGTCAGAGTGAGAGGAGAGACCAGATAAAGCTGCTGGTGTTTGAGACGGTAAGCCTTTACAACATTAAAAACGGAGTGTTAAAGAGAGAATCCCGTGTGTTTACTTTCAGCTTTAGTCGTGTTTACTTTTTAATCAGTCACAAAATGGCGTTTTAATTGTGTTGCTGAAGTGAAGCAAAGACCACAGCCGAGTGTGTGTTAACTGTATAATAGTTTAATGTAGTTTATAATCGTTATTTGTCATGATTTATATAGTTTTATGTCGTTACTTTCGTAGGGGGGCTCTAAGTGGGCGGGTTCGCTGGCAATATTCTACTGTAGCTAATCAGATACTAGACTTTTGTTGCCGGTCGTGTTTTTAAGCCAATCGCCAACTGGAGCCGCTTGTTATTACCCACTGCAGCCACCGTTATTATCCACACCACGGCCTGGACCAAGGGGAAAACTTTTCAAAGGAGCGCCAACTAACACGACCAACCCCCCGTACAGGTCAGTTGAGGCTATTCTCATCTCTGGTACCACGCTGGTGGAACGAGCTTCCAAGCACCATCAGAGCAACAGAAACCCTCTCTTCATTCAAGAAATCCTTGAAGACCCAGCTCTTCCGAGAGTATCTTGCACTGAAAGTCTTTCTTTAATGCACTTATTACTTCCTGCATATTGCACTTAATGTAAAGTTTTTTGTATAATTTGTGCTGTAGTTCGAATGTTAGATCCTCTTTTGAAAGTCGCTTTGGATAAAAGCGTCTTCCAAATGCATAAATGTAATAAATGTTACTTTCAGCTTTAGTCGTGTTTACTTTTTAACCAGTCACAAAATGGCGTTCAGGAAACTACGCAGCTGTTTGTGCGAAGCCTGGTTCTGTTTTAATTGTGTTGCTGGAGTCAAGCAAAGACCACAGCCGAGTGTGTGTGTGTTAACTGTATAATAGTACAATGTAGTTTATAATCGTTATTTATCATTTATAGTTTTATGTCGTTACATTCGGTTTCAAAACTACACCCTTCTCCCTTCGCTGTTGGAAGGGTAAGTGAGCGGGTTCGCTAGCAGCCGTTTTCTATTGTGGCCAATCAGATGCTAGACTTTTGTTGCCGGTCATGTTTTTAAGCCAATGGCCAAAAGGAGCCACTTGTCATTAACCACTGCAGCGAGAAGGGTATCTCTGCAGGCCGGAGGCCCGCAAGTGGGCGGAAACCAGCAAGTGGGAGGGGCGTACGCAGCAAGTGGGTAGAAACCAGCAAGTGGGGGATCTAGATGTTTTGTGGGAAGGCGAATGTAGGAAATGCAGCTTTTGTGGTTTGAAAAAATGCATAGTTTATCTCCAACAGAACTAGGTACCCTTCACTAGTTATAGTTTAAAACGTCAGGTTTCAGTGAAAACGAAATACATAGCACTCCTGATATTTTAATGATATATTTTTTGGTAATCTGATTATGGGGTGAACTGCAAACTTATGAAATCCATTAGGCCTCTCATGTCTACAGTCATTATTTTAATTTAATTACAGAATTATAGGACTGTATTATTTGTTTTGTACTCAGCACAGTATTGGATTATAATCGGTTTAAATGTGTAAACCCTTAAGTAACACCTATGGCCCACTACTGAAATAAATATTTAAAGCAGCTCCTTTCCATTAATGGACAATGGTAGAAATGATGCTAATAATTTGCAAACAGTCGTAATATTCAGCAAACCTACCATGAGCACTCAGTCACAGTGGGTGTATATGACAGTGTAGTCAGTGCCTGTAGCTACAAGTGAGGTGAACTTAATAAGATGGGAATTCACTGTAATGTAGTGATTGTTTAACAAATTCCAAGATAGTGGTGCAACCTTTCAGGAAATTTGGCTCAATTAAGAATATAAACAGACATTCAGAGAAGTTCATTGTACTTCATTTAGTTCCTTTGCATGGTTTTAAATGATTTTTTATAGAAGCATGTCCTTGTTGTAGAGTATTATGTATTACTCTTTGTGTTCAGATGATCACACATGCTTTGATTTGGCATCAGAACCAGGTCCTGGAACACAATACTCACAAAATTAGTTGAATCAAGTTTGTTTGAACAGGTAGAATAGGATCAGAATTGGATAACACTGGCTTAGACTGTCAGAAAGCCTCCCTTTATTATTACCTGGATTGTGCATGTGAATTTGTAGAAGGACTATCATTCATTCATTCACTGTCTGAAACTGCTTATCTCATTCAACTCCTCACAGACCGTCACATGGAGTGTGGCTCAAACCCACAACCTGGAGCTGTGTGACTGCATCACTACCTGCCGCACCACCGCGCCACCCGAAGGGCTATCAATTTATTTTAATATAGTTCATTTATTCAGTTTAATTTATTTCAGAAATACACCATATGTACAAATATTTGAGGACAAATTTGTAATGAATATATTCTACATTAATTTGCAACCGTTACTACCAAAGATGTGCACACACTGCCTCTCTAATCCCTGTAGAGAAACACTGACAATAGAACTGGATTCTCTGGAGTAGAGAAACATGAATCTAATGTCAGGCGAGGAATATATAGCACCCCAGCACTGGGCTGTGCTGATGAACCCATATTTACTGTCATGTCTCTTGTTAGGAAGTGAGTAGTAGCCTCTATGTAAGCAAACATTATCATTCTCAGCACATGTGGTCTCAGTTAAATGGTCATTCTCTTTATTTATTGCAAGAATTTCACATATTAAACCAACCACAAACAAGTCTGTAAGTCACATAATGCTGAAAGTGTACTCCATATAATGTACTCAAGGTTTACAAGGTACAATATTAACACTGAAAACAGAACAGTTATTACATCATCACCAGGCAAAGAGCTGTACTACAAAATACACAATAATCTAACACAACATCCCAAAGAACTCACTGACATTCTCTTACACTTCCAAACAATGCTCAAACTGAGCAATCTGAGCTGCATTAGTTATGGAAATGTGTTAGAAGAAAGAAAACAACTAGGATACCTATTTTGTGTAGGGCATTTTACACAAAGCAGGACGTCACAGTGAACCAGACAGCCTAGGTTTCTAAAAGTATCAAACTATACACACTGTCTGAACTGTGGTGTACAAGGTGCCCTGCAGTCTAGTATCTGTGCATTAAGAATTGAGGTGAGGAGCCCTACAGTCCAGTTTACATGCCTTAAACATTCGGGGGTGAGGGGCATGGCGTAACCACAAACATTGCATTGACCCTGAGGTACAAAATGGGTATCCTAGTTACTTTCTTTCTTCTAACACATTTCCATAACTAATGCAGCTCAGATTGCTCAGTTTGAGCATTGTTTGAAGTTTAAGAGAATGTCAGTGAGTTCTTTGGGACACTGTGTTAGATTATTGTGTATTTTGTAGTTCAGCTCTATGCCTGGTGACGATGTAATAACTGTTTTGTTTTCAGTGTTAATATTGTATCTTATAAACATTGAGTACATTATATGGAGTACATTTTCAGCATTATGTGACTTACAGACTTGTTTGTGGTTGGAATAATATGTTAAATTCTTGCAATAAATAAAGAGAATAACCATTTAACTGAGACCACACTGAGAATGATAATGTTTGCTCACATAGAGGCTACTACTGAAGATTAAAATGTTATTTTGGACCGTTCTCAAAGTAATTAAAATTTAAAAATATCCAAAAGGTCCAAAATACACCCCCCTCTTCGGGGGACGTGTTCGTTCCGGGAGCTTTGCAAAAACCAGTCGAGTGAAGTTCAAAGCAAATCAAAGTATTTATTTAACAATATTGGATCCAAGAGAACTAATACATGAAAAGAGTCTGATACCCTTCCCAGTAGAGTTCTGACCTCTTCCCCCATCTGACCCCACAGTTATACCCCAGATGACGTATAGCCTGGTGGTGAGGCGTTTCTGGCTAATTAACATATATTAATATGCATAATAAGACATGATAGTACTCAGCTTTCTCGCGTGCAAGTTTCCCATACACCTTGACCCCAAAACATTAATTCTTAGGTAAGCTTGACAATATACCTTTTCTTCCCACACTCCTCTCCCATCAGCAAGATTCAGAGGAGTCACTAATGGACTTAAGGTCACTGAGATGCCCTAAAGTTCAACCCCCCCTTTTGGCTAACACTTGTAATTTATATCAGCATGCTAAAAGCCTAAGTGCAGATCTGTTCAATGTTAGAGGTCTAAGAATTTAGAAAGGTGAGTCATCATGCCAATGCAGATTCTAAACTGTTTAAATGCATGTGTAAATACTGGTTAGTCATTCATATGAGTGCATATAAAATACAAGTTCTCATACAATGTATATGTAATTATACTTTCTAATTTTAACTAAACATTTAAGAATATTTATCCACTAACACAAAGTAATAAAATTGTTTTCTACAACAATTCCCCCTTATGACGTGTCCCAAGACACGTCATCACACTCTAAATCCTCCAAACATGTTTTTGACATGTGTTTAACCTGTGAGAGCGAAAACCTGTCGGGCAGCCAACCAACCAATTTTTGACAGGAAAAATTCTCCCACTAGCCCCTTCTGCCCCCAGGCGGCCAAAATTTAACCATGTCAACAGGAGGAAATAATATTATTCCCTGTATGTTGTCTCCCAAACTACTTATTCTACAACAGTAATTCCTCCCGCTCCTCCGCAGACTCCAACATTGGTAACATATATGGTGGTGGAGGATCTTTGCCCTCCATCATACGTGTTATTGTTCTCTCTATCAGAGACCTAATACAAGGTACACAGCAGCATCCGCACGTGACTAAAATAGCGGCAAATACCGCTACGGCTGAAGCCATAGATATGAACACGCCTTTCCATTGTCCAAAAGTTCTCTCTAACCACTTAGTGATTGGATTATCTACTCCCGTGTTTTCTGCCATCTCTCTAGACAGAGATTTTAGGGCTATTAAGGCTTTAGTCACCTTTCCATCTGGGGCCGTATTATTTGGAATTACAGTACAGCATACATCTCCGAACATATGACAAACGCCACCCTGATTAGCGAGTACCATATCTAAAGCTATACGATTTTGTATGGTCATTAGTGAAGTTGCAGATAGTTGCTCTGATAAACCAGTTATTGCTGCTCCAGTGATGTTAGCCAGTCTCATTACTTGGTAATTTACGTAATTAATTCTATCAACGTTCTTGTTTGGTGTGATCCAAATGAAAATACTTTCCCATCCTGCCGCTATCTGATCTACCAATTTATGTTCGTCTGGCACTCCGCGAGGAATTCCTATTGCGTCTATATAAGTGGGCGTGTTTTTAGTTAAGTCAAATTCATAATCACCTGATCGTCTAAGCCTATTGTGATTAGGAGTGGGTTTGTGCACGCCATACATAGTGATTGGGGAAATTAATCTAACCATAGCACAAAGGCCGTGACTATCCATAGGTAGTCTTAGCAATAGATTTAATCCTCCGCAATAATAATACAGTCCTGCTCTAGCCCATGGTCCTATATAGTTACCGGAGTCATGATTAAATATAGTGTGGCACCATTTAGGATTTATTTTACCTAAGTGTTTTGCACTCCGTGTCACGTCACCTGCTGTATGATTAAAACAAGTGAAGTTACCTGATTCAGGAATCTTGAACGACCCTGACCCGGTGTTGTTTGCTATGACTGGAAAAATGTTTACCAAGGCAGTACAATTAGCTGGATTAGCCATATGTGTTAAGTTAATCATACACTTAAACCCTATTGGGTCTTCCCTCGGAAATAATGGAGCTGGACCTAAAAACAATGTTGGTCTGGCTGCCGCACATGCTATGCACCCGTCCATGTTAGCTTCTCTAGCTTGCGCATTTATCCATTTAATCCATAAATTACTCCCTTCAAACCCTGTGCTTAATTTTACGATTTGTTCGGTTGTCCATGTAGAATAATCTGTTCCCAATATAGACTGATTCCCCCCAGTGTTGTCTGTCATGTTTTTTGTGTCCTCAACGGTGTCGGCTGTTGGTTTATTTCTAACTCTGACCTTAATCCATCCCACAGGGTCATTACCACTTACATCTACCCCGACCCCTATGAAAAATGCTGAAGACTTTTCCCCATTAGGGTCGGCTTGCCACTCCAATGCAATAGTTATCAAATTGGTGATTGGACCATTATCCCTCTATATGTTAAGTTTTTCCCATTTCTCCCGTTCACGAGTCGCCCAATTCCAATTAACATGTGTTGACCTCATCACATCTTCCCATTTGTTACAAGGTCTAGCCTTATAAGCTGCTTGGTCGGTGTTTTGATTACATTTAATATTGTCATCACGAGACCAACACAAATACACCGGCTCCCCCTTATGTCCCAGCTGATTTGTACCACATTTAACCACTTCACATAAGTTCACTGTCCATGCGGTTGTCTCACCCCAATGATAGTCTAATTCAATACCTCCCCAGCGTCTAGATTTAGATAGATGCATTTAGATTTAGGCTGAGAGATGGTTGATCGTTTAGTTCTATTTAGCTGTGATGTCAGGTCTTTAATTGTCTCGTTTGCCGGGCGTACGATTGCTGAAATATTGACAACTGTTCCCTCTACCGTTGTTAATTGTTCCTGTGTGAAAACCATGGCCAGTGTTATGATCATTATACTCAATAGAGTAATGGTTATGGTTACCTGGAGCCATATCGGAATATCAGGAGGAAGTACTGGTTGGTTATGTTGTCTGTATTTTGTCCTGTCACACCCCCTTTTAACATACCAAGCCATCATTAAACAATCAATGTGTTTCCCCACTAAGTTCCCTTCTAATTAAGAAAATATTATCTAAACCCTTATATGTGTAAGTGTTAAAGTTACAGAGTGCGTTTTTTTTTTTTTTTTTTTTTTTACAATATGTTTAGATAGTTCAACCTGCAAGGAAGGAAAAAATTAACAATCCAAGCAACCTGTAAAAAGAAGAACAGTCCACAACAACCTGTAAAGAAAATAATAATATGTTCTGGATCTTCAACAGCTTCAGACAGCTCTCCGTTGACACCTGTTGTTCGCAGAGTGTCCAGCTGGCACTTGTTACTAATTGGATGCTTGCTTCTCCGTCTGGTGCTCCTCTGGTGGCAGTGCTGGCTTGCACTGAGACAGGTGGTACCATGAGCTGCCTTTACCCTTGAGTCGTACCGCGTGGCTGGTTCTCTCTGTCACCCGGAATGGGCCTGTCCAGCGAGGTTCTGACCACTTTCGCTTGATGGCTCTCAGATACACCCATGGAGCGTCGGCCACTTCAGGAGGTATCTCATGCTCCTCGTCTCCTCCTCTGTTTCTCCGTACCTGCACAGATAGTTCCTCACACACTGATTTTAGTTTCAAAAACAGTTGACAATACTCATCTGTATTCATCCCAGGCGAGCCCACATCAGGACTCAGTCTTGTTTTCGGGCCTGGAAATGCTACGCCTCTGACCAGTTCAAATGGGGAGAAGCCTGTGCTTCTATTAATTGAAGTCCGAATACTGATCAGGGCAATTGGGAGGGCATCAAGCCAATTCATGCCCGTGGTCAGTGTAATCTTAGCTAATTTTGATTTCAAATTTTGATTAATCCTCTCCACCTCACCTTGTGAGGCAGGATGATGCACACAACCATAGCTATGGCGCAGCCCCAACGACTGCTCCACCCACTGCAGTATTTTGCTCGTGAAATGACTCCCGTTATCTGAAAAAATTTTCCTAGGAAACCCATGGTTCGGAATCCAACAATTAATCAGAAACTTACAGACTGATTTTGCATCTTCCCTCAGAGTGGGGAGTGCCTCTACCCACCCCGAGAATCTATCTACAACGACCAGGAGATATCTATATCTCCTAATGGGGTCAATCATATCTGTGTAATCCATTTGAATCTCATGTCCATGAGAATCTGGCAATGGAAACCTTCCTGGAGCTAGTTTAAATGCTTTTGCTACGTTCTGTGTGTTACAAATCTGACATTTAGTGATGTAATCAACCACTAATGCTGACATGTATGGGTGCCACCATTGTTTTAGATTTTCCAGTGTTTTGTTGTCTTCCTACGTGTGCCACGTCTAATGCTGAAATTACTGCTAGCAGTTCTGCGTTCCCCCTTTTTCTGAAACAATACACCATTAATCACAATGTCTGTTTCAGAAACATCCATGTAAAAAGTAATGAATAGTCAGGTCTGGCTAAGTCAACTGCAGCAGATAAGGTTTGTTTAACATCTATAAACGCCTGTTCAGACTCCACCGTCCAATTGAGCTTACCAGACAAATTTCTCATCCCTAGAGATTTCACCATGTCCCTAAGAGGTTTGTCCGACAAAGCCAAGAATCTATTGTCTGCTGTAACCAGTCAGTCCTAAAAATGTTAACATGTCTTTCACAGTCTCTGGTTTTGTGTTTAAATTGGGGAATCCAAATTGGCTGTGTAATATTCATACAAAAATAGACAGGTGTCTGATTAGTGTATCCTACATCATCTGGTCCTATGGACCACAATGTGTCAGGTAGTGATGCTAATAATACCTCCGTCTGTGGATGATCAGTGCCCTCACAACCATGGTGTCTAGGCAGCAATTGAAGGTGCAATGTGACTTGGATGGGTGAGTTATCAGTGATGTGACATGTCTGTATGGACTGCGAAAACATGACACCAGGAAGCTGGGTCCGGACCCAATCCGTGGCCTCATTTGCTCTTTTTACCATAGGGCCCAACTGCTTGGCCTTGTGTTTTGGATGGAGAGCTAGTGAAATGTGTGGTGCTGCCGTGTCAGACAGTTTGTACCAATTGTGTTGTTGTGGAGTTAATGAAACAGGAGATGCCACCCCTTCAGGACCCACATAAATCCCTGTGGTGTCAACCGACCACTGTGTACCCTCTAATTCTGTTTGAAAAGCTTCATAGTAAGTTAAATCTCCCCCTACATCATAGAACAGGGTGACATGTAATGGGTCGGGCGGAGGGACGTAGGGTGCCATGGCTGTAATCCAAGGCGACCACTGGTGGAACAAAGCAATGAGTCGTGGTGACGGGTCCGTCTGTCCAGTCACTAAACCCCAATAAATGTCTACCGACTCATCCTGCTGAGGTCTCATCAGGTACATACCATCAGTGTACCCCACCACTGCCACAGTTTTGTGTCCGTCCAACCACGTAAGTGTGATCCCATCTGGTTGACATAAAATAGTAACTCCCATTTTCATCAACAAATCTCTACCGCAAATGTTCAAGGGTGCTTGTGGTGCAATTAAAAATGAATGTGACACAGTCTGTGTACCAGTACTCACTGGCAAATATCTTGTTTTTGGCAGTGATGTAGATGTCCCCGAGAAGCCCCTTACTTGCACAGTGTGTTCGCTCATCAGATGTGCAGGTAATACTGTGTTGATGGCTGACCATGTGGCTCCCGTGTCTACCAGAAAAAGGATTTCGGAGGCCCCCACAGTTAATGACAGCATGGGTTCTGCCCTGGCCCTGCTGTCCTGGTGCTCCTCTGGGCCCCGTCAATGTCCACCCCACGGCTCCATGCTGTATTGGCCAGCAGGACGATGTGATGGCTCCGGTTTTGGTGCCGCCTTTGGGTGTGGTGCCTGGTGTGGATAGCTGGTGTCAGTAGAGAGTGGTGCCCTACATTGTGCTACCCAGTGGTCCAAAGCTCCACATCTTAGGCACGCCCCTGTCCGGCGGCAGACCCTGCCCCTCCACCTGCCATTACCGCGCCCCCTGCCCCCTGAGTAGGGCTGATATGGGAAATATGGAGTAGTTCCATAATTATACGGTAGGTTTTGTGGTGGCCCTGATTGGGTAGGCATGTATGTGTTTGTGTTCATAATTGTTTGTGGTGATTGCATATTAGGTGGTGGTGCAGTCATAGGCATTATGGTGTCAGACTTTGTTTGCTTTTTATTATCATTTATAGATTTCCTGGCTTCTGCTAGTTGAACAGTTAGTAGGTCTCTTTGTAACTTAAGTGTCTCCTTGTCTTTGTTATCTAATTTTTCCTTATATTTGTTCATATGGAACAAAACGTGTCTAACCCACAAGTCATGTGGTGCGTCAGGGCCCATATTAGGATCGTCCTCAATTTTGTCCTTTATGAGGGCTGGCAAGCCTTTCAAAACTGCAGTTCTAAACCAAACCACGTGCTGCCCCCTAGCAGGGTGAACCCCTGTAGTGTTAAACCAGCCCACGAACCGAAAAAGCTCTTTAGTCAGAAGCAAATAACACGCCAATATATAAAATAGAATTTGTAATAAACAGAAAAAAACAAAGACTATATTTTAGATATCCATCCATCCATCCATCCATCCATTATCTGTAACCGCTTATCCAATTATACACCCTGAATACACCCTGGAGGGGACGCCAGTCCTTCACAGGGCAAGACAGACACACACACATTCACTCACACCTACGGACACTTTCGAGTCGCCAATCCACCTGCAACGTGTGTTTTTGGACTGTGGGAGGAAACCGGAGCACCCGGAGGAAACCCACGCGGACACGGGGAGAACACACCAACTCCTATTTTAGATAACCGAACACACTTATCAGTCAACAAGCCACCATCGTGCCTATTATGTAGAGTATCAATTTCCAACCGAACAAAACAAACATCATCAGCACACCATCAATAAGCAGTCAAATTACAAGATATATTATAAAAAGTGAAAACAAAATTTTGAGAACTACAGAAGTAGCAAGCAGGTTACAAAATATGTTATGATGAACGAAAAATTCAAACCGAGGCAGAAAATAAATTTTTAACACGAACTATCACAGTTAAAAAAAAATGCAAACTGAACCGGAAAAATAAGATTCTTAGGACAATAAGCAGTAAACAAAATACAAAATATATTTTATCCACTACAAGTCTAAATTAACAATATCAAAGAAACCAGATTCAAAATTAGAGCAAGTGTTCAATTAACAATTTTCCCTTTAATTCCCATATTTAAACCTTACAGTTTCCCCAATGTACCCTATTAATTCCTCAGTTTTACACCTTGCTCTCCTTTCTCCTATTCTCAATCTCTAAAAACGTCTTTCTGGAGCTCATTGTATATATTTTCTTAATGTATAGTCTCCAAGAAAGCCCATTTATTTCACTTTATATATTTTACTTTAAAAACGTCTTCCGTTCAGGCTCATTGTCATAGATAAACAAACCCCTCATTTTATTGAGGTTCATATTCTTTAAATAACTGTCCTTGAACGAAGCTCATAATTTTTACCATTTCAAATTTCTTACCCTATTAATTTGTAAATCTCATTCTTCATCACATTTCCCCTTTTTGTTTAAACACACTCTCTCTCTGACACTCTCTAGTCAGAGGTGTCCTTTCCCCCCTTTTCTCTAAACACCCACAGAAAATTTATGGCTCTTTACAGTGGAGAGAGTAGTTCTCCCCACACACACTCTCAAAGGCAACCGCAGAAGAAAAGGGGGTTGATCAGTCCCCCACTTTCTCCTTTTTCTCCCAAAAAAATTCTTTCAGCTGACACACACACATAGTTACAGACTAAGGGACAAAGTTATAAGATGGGAAAAGGGAGGGGGTGAGACACACACACTCAGCTGACAAATACACATACACAGCGAGACACTCCTCTATCGCCCTCTAGCGAGCAGAAACGTACACAACAGTCATGCAAACAGCCCCACAAAATAATAACACACAAAATACACAGTCAAATTTCATTAAAATACACCACAAACTCTGGCGGGAACAACTTCCGCTCAATATCAAATAAATCTGCGGGAACAACATCCGCGAATATTAATATAAAATGTGCGGGAACAACTTCCACTCGTTTTTTTGATTATTTATTTCGCGGGAGCAACTTCCGCGTGATTAAACTTCAGAGGGAACCACCCCTCACGGAAGACCTTCGACCGGGCAATTAACTCGATACCTCGTCAGGTTCCGAGTGGAGGACGCCACTACTCAGTTTGAAAGATGGGAACCAGCTTCCATCAATTATATTTTAAATTCAATAATTAATTTTTTAAACCAACAACCCCAAATGTATAAACTAATAACAAATTATAAAAACATATTTAAAATAAATTGATTTGCTCAATACCCCACTCTGGACCGCCGTCGGACCTCCTCACCACTTCCAATTTAAAAAGTCCAATATGCAGAATTTGAATAAACAGGGTCTGCGCACCCACCTTATTTCATTGCAGCCGCCAGTGGAAAGGAAATCCGAAGCCGTCCAAAGTCTCTAGCTTCCCGCACGTCCGGGGTCACCAATTGAAGATTAAAATGTTATTTTGGACCGTTCTCAAAGTAATTAAAATTTAAAAATATCCAAAAGGTCCAAAATACACCCCCCTCTTCGGGGGACGTGTTCGTTCCGGGAGCTTTGCAAAAACCAGTCGAGTGAAGTTCAAAGCAAATCAAAGTATTTATTTAACAATATTGGATCCAAGAGAACTAATACATGAAAAGAGTCTGATACCCTTCCCAGTAGAGTTCTGACCTCTTCCCCCATCTGACCCCACAGTTATACCCCAGATGACGTATAGCCTGGTGGTGAGGCATTTCTGGCTAATTAACTTATATTAATATGCATAATAAGACATGATAGTACTCAGCTTTCTCGCGTGCAAGTTTCCCATACACCTTGACCCCAAAACATTAATTCTTAGGTAGGCTTGACAATATACCTTTTCTTCCCACACTCCTCTCCCATCAGCAAGATTCAGAGGAGTCACTAATGGACTTAAGGTCACTGAGATGCCCTAAAGTTCAACCCCCCCTTTTGGCTAACACTTGTAATTTATATCAGCATGCTAAAAGCCTAAGTGCAGATCTGTTCAATGTTAGAGGTCTAAGAATATAGAAAGGTGAGTCATCATGCCAATGCAGATTCTAAACTGTTTAAATGCATGTGTAAATACTGGTTAGTCATTCATATGAGTGCATATAAAATACAAGTTCTCATACAATGTATATGTAATTATACTTTCTAATTTTAACTAAACATTTAAGAATATTTGTCTACTAACACAAAGTAATAAAATTGTTTTCTACAACACTACTCACTTCCTAACAAGAGACATGACAGAAAATATGGGTTCATCAGCACAGCCCAGTGCTGGGGTGCTATATATACCTCGCCTGGCATTAGGTTCATGTTTCTCTACTCCAGAGAATCCAGTTCTATTGTCAGTGTTTCTCTACAGGGATTAGAGAGGCAGTGTGTGCACATCTGTGGTAGTAACGGTTGCAACTTAATGTGGAATACATTCATTACAAATTTGTCCTCAAATATTTGTACATATGGTGTATTTCTGAAATAAATTAAACTGAATAAATGAACTATATTAAAATAAATTGATAGCCCTTCGGGCGGCGCGGTAGTGCGGCAGGTGGTGATGCAGTCACACAGCTCCAGGTTGTGGGTTTGAGCCACACTCCATGTGACGGTCTGTGAGGAGTTGAATGAGATAAGCAGTTTCAGACAATGAATGCACATGCACAATCCAGGTAATAATAAAGGGAGGCTTTCTGACAGTCTAAGACAGTGTTATCCAATTCTGATCCTATTCTACCTGTTCAAACAAACTTGATTCAACTAATTTTGTGAGTATTGTGTTCCAGGACCTGGTTCTGATGCCAAATCAAAGCATGTGTGATCATCTGAACACAAAGAGTAATACATAATACTCTACAACAAGGACATGCTTCTATAAAAAATCATTTAAAACCATGCAAAGGAACTAAATGAAGTACAATGAACTTCTCTGAATGTCTGTTTATATTCTTAATTGAGCCAAATTTCCTGAAAGGTTGCACCACTATCTTGGAATTCGTTAAACCATCACTACATTACAGTGAATTCCCATCTTATTAAGTTCACCTCACTTGTAGCTACAGGCACTGACTACACTGTCATATACACCCACTGTGACTGAGTGCTCATGGTAGGTTTGCTGAATATTACGACTGTTTGCAAATTATTAGCATCATTTCTACCATGTCCATTAATGGAAAGGAGCTGCTATAAATATTCATTTCAATAGTGAGCCATAAGTGTTACTTAAGGGTTTACACATTTAAACCGATTATAATCCAATACTGTGCTGAGTACAAAACAAATAATACAGTCTGTAATCAAATTTAAATAATGATTGTAGATTGGATGGATTTCATAAGTTTGCAGTTCACCGCATAATCAGATTACCACAAATATATGATTAAAATATCAGAATTGCTATGCTTTTCCTACATTCGCCTTCCCACAAAACATCTATATCCCCCACTTGTTGGTTTCCGCCCACTTGCTGGTTTCGGCCCACTTGCGGTCCTCCGGCCTGCAGAGATATGTACTTGGCTGCAGCCACTGTTATTATCCACACCAAGGCCTGGACCAAAAAAAAAAAACTTGGGCTGTGTTTGAAATGATCCACTTGTACACTCGTTCACTGATCACTATGTAGAACACTATATATCTAGGGAAGCAGTGAGCAACAAAAGGAGAAGTCAGACAACACGTACTTATTCCAGAAACAAATTATCTTGACCTTTCGTCACGAGACAGTGTTTTGGCTCAAGCTCCATTATAATAATCTCCACTTTTGTATTAAGTATCAAGATGTCCGTCATACTTTCAGTCCTGTTGGTTTTGGTGAAGATTTGAGCCCTGAGACAGAGAGGTAGACGTGCTCTAAGGACTGGGGACCTGAGACGAGTTGTATTAGTTCATCTGTGAATTCAAATGTTAATCTGTAACCTACTGCTGTGATCACAAAAGGGCTTGTCATTACCTCAGAACACCCACCGCTGAATATTAGCTTTATAGTTAGTTACCAAATTCAAACAATTCAAATACACTGCCTGTTTTTTTTAATCATGTACAAACTTATTTAGAAGGGTGTATACTATTTTAAATTATTAGAAAACCCTACAACCCGAATGCATTTTGTGGTATACTAATTCTCCAAGTCTCCTAGTGAGTGCAATACCACTTTACTCCAGTAGGAGCCACGTGTTGTGAAAGGACATTCAGGAGAAGAACAGCCAGAGAGATCAGAGTGCACATTTATTAAATTATCATGTTATCACACATTTTTATTACTTATTTTACAGTAAGCAACAACTATTAATGTTCAATACTCAAATCTCATTTACTATTACTAAAACAGTGCACATACTGTTAACCTACATTTTACAAACAAAACTCACTATACCACAAAAAAGACTGTAAACCTCTATATTATTAAACCGCTGTACATTGTGGGATATTAGTCCGTAAGTAGTGTACATCAGTTGTTCACTGGATTTTCGGTGCATAGTGGGTAATAATCTAGTGTACTCTATAGGGAATCAAATCGCTCAATGAGAATTCGGACAACACCACAAAACACAGACACTAACTAATACATCTCAACCTAGGCATGCACATTCACACAGTCTTTTTGGAATGTTCCCACTGACTTTTAAAATCAGAACATGTTGCATTAACCATTGTGCATGTGCGCACACACACACACACACACACACACACACAACCACACACAAAATAAATGTAAATTTGAATTGCTTATGTTTAAATGCAAGTTCTTCAGTTAACTAAATATAAATTCAGTTAAAGGAACACTAGGTAAGATTTGTATTTTTTGCTCCTGGAGCTCTCCATAGTGTAATTAATTTTGACAGCACTGTACTGTAATAAATCAGGAGGGGGTGGTTTCCTACCCTCCTCCAAAAATTACATGGTTCAGTTTCTGCAGTGCTGAGCCTACAGTAGTGACAGCTGAGGCCCTACTCTTCATTTGTACAGGTCCGAACACAATGATTTTGAAGCTGTAATTTTAGATAAAAATATCATGTAGTGTTCCTTTAACTTTAACTTCAGTCAATTTGGTTAGTTTTCCCATTTTAAAAATGGCATCCTTTTTTTTTTTTGGATAATAAAACAATAGAAAACATATCACACTTGGGCACAAAAATAGAAATTATTTTGCTTTATTTCTTCAGTATTCACAACATGCATTATGTTATATTTACATTTATGGCTTTTTCTAACTCTTTTATCCAAACTTACTTCCAAGGTATTTCCAGAAATAACTAGACAGAACTAAGTTAAGACGTGGTAATTTAATGTTCAATGACTGCTGGAGACTTCTAATCAAATGTGTGTGTTCTGTCTGATGATAAATTATGCTGCGACGTTGGCAGGTCATTTTGACATTTTGTGATTGAGAGTTCTCCTGAACATTTAGTGTTATGTTCAGAGTATATTAAGGTTCACTGGTCTCTTTTGAACTGTTTATATTTAAGAGAAACAGAAACTTGGTGCTTTTACTTCATGTGTGAACCATGTGATGAACTCTGAACTCATAACCATTTATGGACGAGTTATTGGGAGGGATCATGATGTGTTGACGTTTGAGTTTGATTGACCAGTGTAAAGATGTTGATAGCCCTGCAGCTGTTTAACTGTGTTATTGGGAAAAGCTGGAATAATCGTAGTCTGACTTTCCTCACGCACGAGACGTTCTAACGGTGTGAGCATGTGTCGATTAATGATGAAATCTAACAAATCTAATGAAATCTAAGGGGAAGAGTTTGTTGAAGTAATGAGTTTTAACTTGTTCAGTGTTAAATGTATTTTTTTTTCAGAATTTCAGAATCCTAGTCTTACTTCGAATCAAAACCTCTTCCAACGGAGCAGAAAGCAGCATGTCCAGCCTCCAGTTGTGTCTGTGATAACTTCATGATGGAGCCTCAAAACACAACAGACGTCAGCAGTGGAACCTGTCACACAAAGTGAGTTATCATCTGTTAATAATATAAATAAGCTGTAAGTTATTTATGATTGGTTTAACATTTTTATAGTGAAACTCACAAATCGTGAAGAAACAAATAGCTTTGTAAACTCCACATGGACCAGATTATTTCCCATAGAGCAAGTTTCCCATAGAGGATCGTTTTTAAATGAGATTTTGGTACAGAACCTCAAACATCCAGACCACTAGGTGTCAGTATAATGTCTGTTTCATAACTTGAAGAGTTGAAATTGAGTTTGCTCCTATCAGAGACTATTTAATTATTATTAGTATTTAATTATTTCTGTTCAAACCAGTTAATAATTTCTGCTAATGGCTTATTAGGGCGTTATTACACTTGTCCCAAATACCTGAGGCTGCACCTAGTATAGATTCTGCCCACGTTTGTGGTTGAGGCTTATTACCTCTGGTTTACTTTGACATACAGAAACTCCTGAATCATGGTGTAGTGTATGTTGTATGTTGATATACACCGTGATATATAGTATATATATTTATATATTGTGTTTATAGCGTTGACCTTATTCAAACTCTTATGATTACTGATATTTGACTAATGATAGTAATTAAAGTTTATAATTGGCTAAAGCAATTAAAACGTTAATAATTAGTTTGAGAATGAATAATAGTCAAGCTAAGTGAGATCATCAGGATTTTCAGACCCTTAACGAAAAGACTGTACACACTGTAATTTCAAATAATGAAAGTTTTTATTAACAAAGAAGAAGGATATTTAATTAACATAGCATAATCTTGCAATCTCACGGCATCAACGCAGGGGAAGCCGATTCGACTTTAAAGATAAGCTAGGCACTATGGCTTGTGACTAAAATGTTGCTAACTGAGGTTTGATTATGTATAAATTTATAAAGGGACTTAATTAGGCATCAGCTTCTGGAGAATGTGAGAATTTAGCTTGCTTACTCTTTCGCCGTTTTTCTGCCGAGCCGTCGGGTCCCACGGTTTGATCTCGGTGCTCCGGGTTTCGCCTCTCGTCCTTTAAGCGTCGTTGAAAGTAGGCCCGTTGAAAGGTAGTTCCTCCCAGGGCGAGTCAGAAGCTCTCGGCTTCAGGCTTAGTGACGTTGGACGGGATTTATTTTTTTCACGGAGGACCGCGGGCCTGGCTGGTTTCCCCTGAGAAAGGGGAGGCGTCTTCAGAGTAGTTGCCTCGTCGCTCGATTCTCCAGAAGTAGTTCCCTCAGAAGTCGGCTTATAACACTAATATATCCACTATCAACTAATCTAAAAGGGTGATATCTTATTCTGGCCACGAATAAGTTTCACCTGCTTTGCTTAGTGAGGTTTCTTCAAAAGTCTTTGTTCGTCGGCGCGAAGAGGAGAAAATATCTCGCTTGGAGAGGTTGGAGCTTGAAGAAATAAAACAAAGAGAACGTGTAAAGGCGTTCAGAGCGGAAACGAAGTTAAGAGTTAGAGCTAAAGGTAAGAGCTCGAGAGTTTGAAGATAAGAGTTGAAAAATGCAAGAGCTAAGAACTAAGAGTGATACAAGAGAGAGAGAAAATGAGCCGGCATCCTCTTTTCAAAGGTAGCGCGGTCACGCCCTATTGGGAGGTGTCCTTCCTTTGATTGGATCCGGGTCCGAGGCTCACGTGACTTGTTTCCCGAAAGAGAAGAAGGGGGAAGGTTGGATCAGAGATTCAAACAGTAATAAGATAGAAATTTCGCGTATCGAAATTTCCTATACATGTTAGTAACAATCACAATGAGTGTCCTGGATTATTAATATCAAACATTTACATAAGATTTTATCTTGGGTACGTCGTGTTTACGTCCCATTTACAATGTTATGTTAGAAAAATATTAATTTGTTTCCTTTAGTTTAGAGACAGAAATTTCTTTCATGATTGACAACAGTAATACACATCACTTCATTGGTTGATAGATGTCCATCTGAAGACAATAGAATGACATTCGTACATATTGTGTGTACATTATATTATAAGTATATTAATCAGAGTTTGATTTATTTTCGTTATTGTTTAGGCGACCTCGGGCGAGGCGTAGTTTCGCCAATGTCCATTTGGGGTCGCTGTTGATCCATGTTGTTTGTCCGGTGCGGATGAGTTAATGGGGGTTCAAACCGAGGTCACCCCTTCTAGCCATCTGTTGATTCCCGCAGGAGATAACGAGAGACACTTAGGTGCCACTTGTCATAAACGGATTATAACTTCCCCCCTTTGTTTGAGGTTCCTGTTTCTTAAAAGCATTATAAAAGTGGGTTTATTATCTTTCATCCTAAGGGGGTGAGGGGTAGTGTCACTGGAAAGTGTCCTGGTCAGTCCTTTGATGTAAACCTTATGTGTGTGCGTGAGTGTTTATCAAAGCGGATTTGCGCACACACATACAATCCTGTGGAATGTTGGGTCCTGTTGTAAAACGAAAATCCTTGTTAGAGTGGAGAAGTTTTTTATTCAAAACTTTCATCTCTTTATTCGGTCTATACTCCACTACATTCCCCCCTTTTTCAGTTTTATGGTCCGGCATGGAGCTGAAAAGAACTTTTGCTGTGGAGGAAGGTGAGATCAGCAAACATATTCAAACACATTTCCAGAGCTGATGTCTTCCTACCAGTGTATGGGTGCATATGGAGTGTTGATGTTTGCATGCTGAAGGGATTCTAATTATTTAGGGGTAGGTCTTGTTCAAACGCAACCTCGAGAGCTGATTCTTCAACATGGCCTTCGGCTTCATATCTAAAACTTGGGGGTTCACCTCTCTGGGTTCTTTTATGTCTAACGAATTTGACCATTTTATTAGACCAAGTTTCTAACCTGCTCTGGAGGGCTTGAGTGCGTTTGAAATAGAACCAAGCTATACCAAAGGTCAAAAGATATCCTAATCCTACCAGGGTAACTAGTAAGGTGTCTGGAGTGGACCATGCATAGGCGACAGGCTGAACTGGCCATAGGGGTTGAGACGACAGCTCTCTAAGAGTGTTATCTATGGGGGTTAGATCAATGACTTGGGTTCCCTCATATTCTAGACGAGTTAGTGTTTTAGTATCTTGCTCGATGGTGTGTTTGGAGAAGAACTCTGAGATTTCTATGTCGCTCTCATATTGGTCAGGGTTTAGGTGATACAGGGCCAGGTCTCCTACATGTAGGATTGCGTTTACGGGGACGTCTACCCAGAAAGTTTGGCTAGGAAAGAGTACCCTTTCTGAGGTGTCATGTTGATCATAGGGTAGTAGGGCCTCTCTAAAGGGGGTGTTAACCAACCAACGATTTCCAACAATCTCAGCTTGAGTACTAGTTACCAAACATCGGGGTGTGACGACTACCGGGCATTGAATATTACTCATCATAGGCTTAAGGCCACAGATCCCATTTGCGCATTTGAGCACAAGTAGTGAATGTCTTTAGTGAGTGTGCACATAAGTAAATTGGGTACCAGATATAGGTCAGGGTTATCGTCTTGGTGTGCTACAAGAGATGTTGTTTTCATACGAACGTAGGCAGAATCTTGCCAGAAGCCAATGTTGACAACATCTTTCAAACGGTAGATGTTTTCAGGCGCCATTATGGGAAGGTTAATGATGAATGCTAATTCTCGGTCTTGAGGATTAACATAAATTGGGATGGCACTATCTAAGGTATAGACTAGGTGGGCCTGGAGATCAGTAACTACTTCTCGAGTTGCTCTAGACAAAATCTCCTGTACTAAGGATAGGGGCACCAGGTAGGGAGGAATTCTCCCCATGGCTAGGCTATCCACAGAGGAGCTGATTTCTTGTAGCATATCAGACAATAACATATTCACAAGCTGGATGTGGGCAAGGTCAAGTTGCACTACTGAAAGCATAGAGTTAACCGTCTGGAGCGTTTTGTTCAAAGCGACACTGTGAGCATTGAGCACTACGACGGTGCCACGTAGGGTTTGCCCAATTGTTTGCAGGTGCTGCTGCTGTTTGTCTAATTGGGTTTTAATGTTTGGAATTTCAGCTTGTAATTCCCCTACTTGACGTTTGACAGTGGCTACATTGACGGCGTTGACGGCGGACGTTCCGAAACTCGGTAGTGATCCCACAGTTGCAGCTGCCATTAGCAATCCGCCTATGAAGCGTTTAGGTCGTTTGTTAAAACCATTTAGTTCTGATTGCGTCACGGTAAACTTTTGTAGCTGGCGGAGCATATGAGGTACGTCGGCTTCAGCATGGCTGATAGCTTCCTCAGTCCATCTAACTCCATTCCGGCCAGTCTGCAAAGTGGTTATTGGTAGGTTTTTGCTACACGCTTCGGCGGGATTCAACCGTACGAATACTCTCTGGGTATGGAGGCGGCAATTAGTGATTAGCAGTCCCGGCTGGTCTTTCAGTATTATTCCTGAGTCAGGACCCAGTTCAATCACTTCAGGAAGCACGGCGGTTCCTAGGGAGCCGACGATCAGGAGAATGAGCAGCGGGGCCATCTTACTGGAAGAGATGCTCATGGTAAATTTTTAGGGTATTTACGGCGAGTCATTTTAGACAAATTATAAAATTTTTCACGATACCCCCCTTTTGATAAAAATTTCCTAGGGTAAACACTCTACAATAATTGACGATGAGGGACTAGGGTCTTGCACCCTGTGTGTCCTCAGTCTGGTTAGAAGCTTGTTGCCTGCTAAAGAGTGAGAGAAAAGGGGAAAAGGGATAGAAGAACTAAGGTGTGAGTAGAAGGTTGTAGTTGTTTGTTAACCAACACCCTTCCTGCCTCTGATTCTGTTGTTTATGATCTAACACAAGCGTTAGTATCCCCTACAAGTCCCATGGGGGTTGTGTGTGGTCGGATTTGGTTGCGGTGGACCCACTTGAGTTCAGTACTGTCTCGAGCTTTGTTTATTTTGATCCTGTAAACAATGGGGGACAGTTTGTCTGTGATCTTATAGGGACCGGACCATCTGGGTAGGAATTTGCGGGCCAGATTCCCCCCTGCTTTTCGCGACCTTCCAACAGGTTGGACAAAGATGTAGTACCATACCTTGTCCCCTATTTGGAGTTCGTCGTGGGATGCTTTGTGATCATAGTACGCTTTGCGACCTTCCGCACTTTTTTCCAGTTTCTGCTGGTCAAAGGCGAAAGTGGCCTTGAGGTGTTTCTGCAGATCCTCCATATACTGATGAGTGGTGTAGGCTACGGCTATGCTAGCTTCACCTGGCTGATATAACAGATGTAGAGGCAGAGTCATCTGTCTCCCTGTCATCAACTCAAAGGGTGAGACCCCGACCGCATCGTGTGGGGTCGCCCGTATGGCCATTAGTACAAGGGGTAGCTTGACATCCCAGTCTCGTTGGTTTGCAGCTACGTACTTTTTTAGTATGCTAACAACAGTTCGGTTGGCTCGCTCTACCTGACCTGAGCTTTGAGGATGGTAGCTAATGTGAAGGCTGGCTTTTACTCCTAAGAGTTGCCAGAGCTGCTGCATGACCTCAGCTGTGAAATGTGTCCCTCTGTCGGAGTCAACACGGTTGGGTAGGCCAAACCGTGAGAAGACATGGTTCATCATTAGGTATGCAGTGGTTAGCGCTGTGTTATTCGGTGCGGGGAGGCATTCTACCCATTTAGTGAATGCACACGTGACTGTGAGGAAGTACTTGTTACCTCTTACTGTTCGAGTGAGTGGTCCAACCCAGTCTATCTGGAGGTTTGACCAAGGGAAGGATAATCCTTTCTTTTGCAAGGGGGCTCTATGAAGAGGATTCGAGGGTTTAAATTGGCAACATACCAGACAGCCTTTAATGTAGTCAGCCACATCTTTTACCATGTGGGGCCAATATGCTACCTGCCGGAGCGCATGGTGTGTTGCTTTGACCCCTTTGTGTCCCGCAGATGGGGAGTCATGGGCGTGCATCACCATCACCCCCCTGTGGCACTGAGGAACCACAAACGTAGGTGAAGTGTGCGAGTCAGTGGCATGAACTAGCAAGCCTTTGACGACTTGGAGGGACGCTCTGGCGCCGTATAGGTCTTTAAGGCCTGGTATGGTGTCAAGATCTTGGGCTGAGATGGGACATGTAGATGGGTCAGAGACATGGCTAAGCATTTTAGAAATGGATGGGTCTCGAGCTTGGAGAGTAACTAAGTCAGCGTCAGAAAAAGCAGGGTTAATAGAGACAATGGTAGGTTTAGCATTGTCAGGCGATGCCTTCGTTACAGTTCGAGACCGTGTAATAGCTAGGACTTCGACGTCGGGTGGGTTTGGATAAAGGGGGGGATCGAATGTCCACGATGTGCCTTCGCGGGCCCCTTGTTTGGCTAAGCTATCTGCTTGGTCATTGAATTCTTTGTCATCTCCCGGGGCTCGGGAGTGACCCTTCACTTTTTTCCAGTAGATCTGCAGGTCATGTGTGTCTACCAAGTGTTCACATGCCGCGAAAAGCTCTTTGTGTTTGACTGGCTTTTTGTTTGACGTGGTGTAGTTGTTGGTTTTCCACAGTTTCAAGTGGCATGTGAAGCTTAGGCGCGCGTAGTTGGAGTCTGTGCAGATCACAAACGTTTTTACGCTTTTCTGGACCGCAGACTGAATTGTGATGAGAATTCCTGCTATTTCAGCATATTGGGAGGACTGAGCACCCAATTTGAAACTTAGGGGTTTGTGAGGCCATCCGTTTATTCCGATAATACCCACTCCTGCCATCAGGGTGTGTTCTCGGCGGAAAGAACAACCATCTACATACGCAGTGACAAGGTCTTTGCATGTGTTAGGATCGAAATAGTGGTGGTTAGCCACGGTAGGTAAGAGGGTTTCTGTAGTTTGTGGCACTTGGGAAGGAATGTCTCCTTCGCATCGCCTGCAGGAAGCAAGGCCTGTGCCTAGGGGGCTCTTGTAGTTTTGTGCGTAACGTACCTCCAAGTCAAAGCTTTGGAGAGCCATTAGCCAGGAGGCTACTCGAGCGTTAGTTACTACACCCTCTCGAATTCGTTGGCTGTTTAGGAAAGTGACTGGCTGATGATGAGTTTCAACAATCACCTTCTGACCACCTAGGTAGTTGGAGAAATGTTTGACTGCTCACACTGTTGCTAGTAGTGCTTTTTTGCAGTCACTGTATTTGTTTTCGGCAGCCAGCATATTTTTACTAGCGTAGGCTATGACACGTTTGTCTCTGTCATGTACAGAGCCGATACAGACCGGAGCTGAGACAGTGGTCCGAGAACCCTACTTCTAGGTAGAATTCTTTGCTACTGTCAGGATAGGCAAGGCATGGGGCTGTGCACAGTTTAGATTTCAGTGCCTGCATGGCGTGTTCCTGGGCTTTGCCCCAGGTGAACGGAGTATCCTTTTTTAGGAGGTCATAAAGTGGACGAGCTAGGTCCGCATAGTTTTCTATGAATTGTCGTGAGTAGTTGCATACTCCTAAGAAACTGCGGAGTTCCTTAAGATTGATGGGTGCTGCGAGGTCTGTTACCCCTTGCACTCGACTCACTTGTGGTTCAACACCATCAGTGCTTACGAGCAGGCCGACGTAATTCACCTTTGTTCTGCACCACTGACATTTGGAGAGTGATATTTTCGCACCTGCTGTTGTGAGCTGGTCAAGAACATGATCAATCTCGTCAATATGTGCCTGTAGGGAGTGGTTACGCATGAGTATATCGTCCACATATATGAGGGTGCCTCGCTCGCGGGCATCAGGGCATGCTTTGTTTAAGAAAATGTTGAACTCCGCGGGTGAGTTGGCATATCCAAAGGGGCACCGAGTGAATGTGTACTGTCGGTTTGCAAAGGTTAAAGCGAGCTTGTGTTGGTCTTCTGCTTGCACCGGGATGGTCCAGAAGCCAGAGGCTACATTGATGGTGGAAAAGTATTTAGCGTTTCGGACCGAGGGGAGTTCTTGCTCCAATTGTGTCATCGGCCACCGAGACAAGGGAACCTGTTGATTTAGTTTCCGATAGTCGATGGTCAGGCGCCATTTACCATTGGGTTTTATGACGGGCCATAATGGTGCCGAGTATGTGCTGTTGCAGGGTTGAATTATGCCCTTTTCCAGCAAGTCATCAATGATTTCTTGTACCGGTTCATAGGATGCCAACGGAATTTTGTATTGGCAGACAAACGTGGGTGGTGCTCCTGGACGAGTGGGAATGCCCACTGAATGAATGTCAGTGAGACCACAGTCCGTTGAATCTTTGGCAAAAGATTTCTGATATTTAAGAAGCACTTCACAGAGTTTCTCACGTTCTTCTTTGTTTTGGAGGGCATCGGCCTCCTTTAGAACTTGTTCGACTTGGATACGAAATTCTGAGTCAGATAGTTCTTTCGACTTGCGTGAATTTGAAGTGTCTTCTCCCGTTTCGGGAAGAAGAGATGGTTCCCAGGAGGATTCCGTGGATGGATCTAAAGAAAGAACCATGACCGTCATTTGATCATCGTCAGCGAGATCTATTCTGCAAATGGCGTCTTTACCCATGTCCAGAGCTGAGAAGAGAGCAACAGCACGTGTCGGATGAGTGTAGAACACCTTTGATTCTGGATGTTCAAGAAGCAGGGATTCAGGCATTGGTCCTATAATCGGGATTCGCAACTCGAAGTCATGGAATTTCGTACTGACCAACCAGCCCAAAGGGGATGAATGAGGAATTGTCAAGGGTTGAGTGGTTTCGTTTCGTATGAACAGATAGGTGGATCTTGCTCATGTTTCCACCAAAGGTGTGGCTTCGAGGGTGAGGCCTAGTTCAAAGAACTGAGGTGACGGTTGGAAAAGTGCATGCGCGTGGCTTAAGTGTTGGCCAGGTCGTATGACCAAGCGGATGGGTACATCTGCGGTGTTCGCAGGTACCACAAGTGAACCTTGGTTAGTGACCTGACATACCTCGGGAATAGTTTGTACTGAGCCTAGGTTGCTGGGATCTGAGGACCAGGTTTCCGTTGAAACATCAGTCAAGGACCACAGCACACTATTGAGGGTGTCTACGTGGACGTCGAGGCGCACCAAGAAGTCACTTCCAATGTAAGCGTCATGCGGCAAGTTAGGGACGACCAAGAAATAATGGGTGAGTACCCTTTTATTCCACTGGATGGTTAGAGTGCAAATTCCATCAGCGGGTGACATTACTTTTGATTTCAGGTCGAGAGGAAAGCGACAAGGACTGCTCACCAAAGGAATATTTGGCTGAGTGAGGCGCAGGGTGTCAAAGAGGGTTTGGCTTATGGCGGACTTGTCAGTCCACAGAGCCAGAACTACATTGTCCACATGATAGTCCTGCATTGTGAGACCATTCACGATGGGAAGGCCGGGAGCGTCTGTTGTGGACGGCTTAGTGAAAGTGCACAGGAATGTGTTCCGCTGTTCTAACATGGCATTAGGGGGCCAGGAAGAGACTGCAGTCTCTGGTGTGGCCGCCATGGGCTCAGTTTCCTCTTCCTGAAAGTGAGGGATCTGACTTGGTGGATCTCCTATTGATTCAGGCCGGATTTCGAGACGGCAGCACTGAGCTTCCCGGTGGTGTGGGGTGCAGATGGGCAAAGGCTCATGCACTTGAGCCCAGATCTTTGACTTTTTGAAGTCAGTCAGTGGTTCGAAGCGATTAAGGAGATCTTTGCCGATGAGGAAGGGAATTGTTTCGAGAGGAGACACATGAACTGGATGCACTAAAGTCATTGGTCCAATGGCTAAGTGTATTAGTGCCATAGATTGGATAGTGAGGCCTGCATGTGAATACGGCTGAATTTTAAGAGAACAGTTTTGGAGCTGTATCTCGCGATTTTCACGCCGCGCAATGGCTCGAACCTGGTGGAACAAGGTGGAAGACATGAGCGTGACATCTGATGCAGTGTCCAACAGGGCCTCATGTACAAGCCTTCTCTCTACAATGGTGGACAAATAGAATTTGCGTGCAACCCCTTTCTCAGTTAAGTGTCCCATGAATTGTTGGACGGGTGTGTCGCCTTTCAATGACTGAAGGGACATTTGGCGTTAAACCTTCCTTACCGTCTAACTGAACAACCAAAACAGCACTGGAGGGTGTTTGCGAGTCACCCCCCTGTATCATTGGGTCTTCAGTGTTTGTTTGGGTCACGAGGAGATTGCACGGTGCACTAGAAGACGGAGCTTCGCTTGTCACTTCTCCTACATAACTCTCTAACATTTCTAGGGTGTTAGAGGATGGCTTTGGGTTAGACCGCACAGAGGTGATAGAAAGAACGTCAGGTTTTTTCTTTTTCTCTTTACAAATCATTGCAAGCATTCGGCGGATGTCCTCTAACTCCTTAGAGCTGAATTCCTTGCCTTTAAGCTTGTCTTTGGCGTGATTTTCTTTATTTTGGTACCAATATTTCTCTTTCTTTTCTCTATTAGAATCAGAAATCTGGTTCTGAGCTGTTCGCTCATATCCCTTATGGGGATGTGTTGGTTTTCCGCGGCCCGCACCGCGGTTTTCTGCAGGGTAATAGTCACGACCATACCCAGCCCTGTTCCGAGGGTTCCAGAAATCTTTGTCGTGATTTCTGTCTGGCCTGCGAGGAGGGTAGCGCTTGTATTGGTGTGAGGGCGGAAGAGGTTTCGGGCCCTCACTGGCCCACGGAGTGGGGGAAGGGTCCAGGGTGGATCTTGGTGGATCCAACTCTAAATGTGGGGAGCTGGAGTCGACATTGAAGACTTGGGGTGTTTCTGACCGTCTGTTGGGAATTTGTTGGGATTTTAGGAAACCCCTGAGTGCTAAATCACACAGCTGTCTGCTAGACAGGGTGCGAGGGCAAGCTGAGACTCCCAGCTGATGACTGGTGTGGGGATGGAGGTTTTGGATAAATAGTGATTTGAAATTTAACTCTTCCTCCATTCCGGAGTCATTTTCTAGGTCCGAAATAAGCCTGTCTGAGTTGGTTATAATATTGTTGAGGGGATTCCTGGCGTTGCTGTTTTATGTTCAAAGCAACGGCCAGTCCGGTCTGTGACAGGTGATTGGAGAATTCTTCCTCTAATACTTGGCACAGCACATCATATCGCGTTTTTACATAGTCTGGCTGACGTTCAATGAAGTTACTGACGTCTCGGTTGGAGGTCAGTTTAATCACATATAGTCTGTCATCTATGGTGATCCCAGGGAACCTTTGGAGGTAGAAGTAAATATCTTTTAGGTAAGAAAAGATATCATTAGAACCGTCAGGTTTGGGATCAAAGCGGGTTATATTACGCGCGATTTTGTCTAGGTCCTTGTATGAGGGACCGTGAGAGGGTAAAGGTTGAGGGGACCAGACACTGGGTTGCAGTGCTCTGGGTCTAGCAGGGTGTTGTAAGGGAAAGCTGACAGGAGACACAGGGGAAGGTGAAATACCCGTTGATACCAGGGGAGGTGCTGCAGCAGCTCTAAAGGTTACTGTTCCTGAGTCTGGTTCCTGATCCTCACTATTTTCCTGCTGGTCTTGTCTTTCTATAGCGGCACTAGGTGGCACGTCAGGAGTGACCTGGGGCAGTGTGTTCCCTTCAATTATTTTGCTTTGGAGTTGACTTAACTCTGCCTCTACCTTTGCCTGCTGTCGCCGTGATACGTCAAGCTCACGTTCACTGGCCCTGAGCTGTACTACAGCGAGGAGGGCTATTTGACCTAATGCCTCCATTAGGGGCTTGCCCTTGAGGATGTCGGTTAAGTGGTTCTCTATCCACTTAGCCACCATGTGGTCACGATGGTCCTGTGAGGCTTTCTGCACAGTTTCTGCGAGTCCCGGCATCACATCACTGGTGATGCTGGTCAGAACAGAGAATGCCTCATCCCACAAGCCTTCTACATATACTTCCGAGGGAAAAGTCCCTTCTGCCATGTTAGCTGTGTTTTAACTGCGAGGTGTAACTTACTTCTATTTAGTTAGGATTAATTCCGTTAATTCCTTTTCTAACTAAATCGAATTAAATTCACCTGTACCGCGTGCTCTAAGAGTAACTGCTAGTCTGTATGGTGTTGGAGTTCACTTGTGAATCTCTAAGGGAAGTCTGTTAGTAGTAGAGGGTGGAGTGAAAATTGCTATACGCAAGTGAGCAAAGGAAGAAAAATTTTTTTTTTCAATAATTAAAACTATTAAAATTTTGAATTAAAGAAGTGTCGAAAAATTTGGTTAAAAAAAAGTAAAAAATATATTTTTAAGTAAGATTTATTACTAAATATAATTTCCAATTAAGGAATTATGAAAGTGAAAGAATTGTCAGAATTAAAGAATTATTAAGAATAGCGAAATTAAAAGACTTTCTCTTTTAATTGTGTTTATGATCTGGTCTCAAGTTAAAGTGTCAATCTCTAATTACTGCACACTGTCTGCTATAGCTGTATCAGCTTACTATGCTTCCAAGCCTTTACTAGTAATTATTCAGATGTGCAGAGTTTAGAGACAGCCACTAGAGCTGTAATACCAGGTCTTGTCAGTGTGAGCTAGTTAATAATTTCAATTGCGATAGCAAGTTTCTCCACTAGAGGGTACTGAAGGTAAGTCTGAATGGCAACAGCAAGCTTCAGTATTTAAGTTGAACTTAAATTGTAATACCAGACTGGGGCACCAGAGGGCGACAAGCAAGTTATAATGCAATAGCAGCAATGAACACCAGTCAGCGCTGGTGGAAATCCTAATAAACACGGCACGAGCAGACACAATATAACACAAATGGGAATTTCCACTGTAGCGGGAAGTTTCAACACTAGAGGGCGTTATCAAATTAAAATCTAAAATGGGATAAAGATTTTAAACTCTCAGATATTTTATCAAAATTAAATTTAAAAGGGGAACAGAGATTTTACACTAAGGTACTTTAAAAGAATTTCATCTGTAATGACAACTTTTAAGCACCAGAGGGCTGCTAAACACTTAAGGTTGCCTCGGCGGAAAACTTCCCAACCACTAGAGGGTGTACGGGAATCAAACGTCAAGGGTAGCACCACACTTGACCACAAGGAGTAGCACGGGAGGACACGCTTCTATAGACGCTAGTTATGAAGTAGTTTCCCTGCAATTACGCACTTAAACCACAAGAGGGAATTAGTCTTCCTCTGTTTTGGGGGCGTTTTGAATTTCCCTCCTTAGTTTCAGCTCCGCCCTTTCAAAGGGGTCGTTCCTTTCCTGAATCCGCGTTCAGTCTAACAGGAAGAGCTGATGAGAGCAGACCGCTCTTAACACAAGACGTATTTTCGGCTGTTTCTTTTATAACCTCACAATCGCCTAGCGCGCGATCTCGTTATTAACACTGGTAGCGACCCAGTTTTAAAACGAACGGAGGAATTCGGTTCGGTGGTCTCTCGCCGGAATTTGCAGCTGAGGGGTCGAACCGACGGCACTTATCCCAGAACGGATTCCACGTAATGGGTGTACCCAGGCCTCAATTTAATGCATGCAAAATGGCGCAGAGCCGCGCACTTCAAAAACAACCAAGCTTATTTTTCTCAACAGTATATATCACAGAACAGATTTTAAACAGTAACATACACAACACGAAATTGCCCACATCAAGCTTTGAATCTCAATCGTTATTCAGCAACACAAACAGCGGAAAGCATTTCATAAACCCAAGCTGAGATTGTTTCAGTGTTTTACAGTTTTTTTCATTAAAGGACTTTTTCCTGGCCTCGCGTGGGTGCCAAAAATAATATGTAGTGTATGTTGTATGTTGATATACACCGTGATATATAGTATATATATTTATATATTGTGTTTATAGCGTTGACCTTATTCAAACTCTTATGATTACTGATATTTGACTAATGATAGTAATTAAAGTTTATAATTGGCTTAAGCAATTAAAACGTTAATAATTAGTTTGAGAATGAATAATAGTCAAGCTAAGTGAGACCTTCAGGATTTTCAGACCCTTAACGAAAAGACTGTACACACTGTAATTTCAAATAATGAAAGTTTTTATTAACAAAGAAGAAGGATATTTAATTAACATAGCATAATCTTGCAATCTCACGGCATCAACGTAGGGGAAGCCGATTTGACTTTAAAGATAAGCTAGGCCCTATGGCTTGTAACTAAAATGTTGCTAACTGAGGTTTGATTACGTATAAATTTATAAAGGGACTTAATTAGGCATCAGCTTCTGGAGAATGTGAGAATTTAGCTTGCTTACTCTTTCGCCGTTTTTCTGCCGAGCCGTCGGGTCCCACGGTTTGATCTCGGTGCTCCGGGTTTCGCCTCTCGTCCTTTAAGCGTCGTTGAAAGTAGGCCCGTTGAAAGGTAGTTCCTCCCAGGGCGAGTCAGAAGCTCTCGGCTTCAGGCTTAGTGACATTGGACGGGATTTATTTTTTTCACGGAGGACCGCGGGCCTGGCTGGTTTCCCCTGAGAAAGGGGAGGCATCTTCAGAGTAGTTGCCTCGTCGCTCGATTCTCCAGAAGTAGTTCCCTCAGAAGTCGGCTTATAACGCTAATACATCCACTATCAACTAATCTAAAAGGGTGATATCTTATTCTGGCCACGAATAAGTTTCACCTGCTTTGATCACTCGTGAGATCAAACTTCGATGGGAGATAAAAACAAACACAATTAAAAGAAAAGAAGGTATTCAAATCACTCGACGTATTCGTAGACTTTCTCACACTAGCTAACTCAAGACGTCTCCTGGGAGCTTAGTGAGGTTTCTTCAAAAGTCTTTGTTCGTCGGCACGAAGAGGAGAAAATGTCTCGCTTGGAGAGGTTGGAGCTTGAAGAAATAAAACAAAGAGAACGCGTAAAGGCGTTCAGAGCGGAAACGAAGTTAAGAGTTAGAGCTAAAGGTAAGAGCTCGAGAGTTTGAAGATAAGAGTTGAAAAATGCAAGAGCTAAGAACTAAGAGTGATACAAGAGAGAGAGAAAATGAGCCGGCATCCTCTTTTCAAAGGTAGCGCGGTCACGCCCTATTGGGAGGTGTCCTTCCTTTGATTGGATCCGGGTCCGAGGCTCACGTGACTTGTTTCCCGAAAGAGAAGAAGGGGGAAGGTTGGATCAGAGATTCAAACAGTAATAAGATAGAAATTTCGCGTATCGAAATTTCCTATACATGTTAGTAACAATCACAATGAGTGTCCTGGATTATTAATATCAAACATTTACATAAGATTTTATCTTAGGTACGTCGTGTTTACGTCCCATTTACAATGTTATGTTAGAAAAATATTAATTTGTTTCCTTTAGTTTAGAGACAGAAATTTCTTTCATGATTGACAACAGTAATACACATCACTTCATTGGTTAATAGATGTCCATCTGAAGACAATAGAATGACATTCGTACATATTGTGTGTACATATTAATAAGAGTTTGATTTATTTTTGTTATTGTTTAGGCGACCTCGGGCGAGGCGTAGTTTCGCCCATGTCCATTAGGGGTCGATGTCCAACTGTTGATCCATGTTGTTCGTCCGGTGCGGATGAGTTAACGGGGGTTCAAACCGAGGTCACCCCTTCTAGCCATCTGTTGATTCCCGCAGGAGATAACGAGAGACACTTAGGTGCCACTTGTCATAAACGGATTATAACTTCCCCCCCTTTGTTTGAGGTTCCTGTTTCTTAAAAGCATTATAAAAGTGGGTTTATTATCTTTCATCCTAAGGGGGTGAGGTGTAGTGTCACTGGAAAGTGTCCTGGTCAGTCCTTTGATGTAAACCTTATGTGTGTGCGTGAGTGTTTATCAAAGCGGGTTTGCGCACACACATACAATCCTGTGGAATGTTGGGTCCTGTTGTAAAACGAAAATCCTTGTTAGAGTTATTCAAAACTTTCATCTCTTTATTCAGTCTATACTCCACTACAGTGGGGCAATTGCAAAACTTCACACAGAACAGTGACATATAGAATTGTGCAGAAGAAAAGCTTTTTATTTTTATTTTTATTTTTTTTGGTGTATACACATGCTCAAGCAGTAAAGAACGACACTTTTAGGGCATTTCTCCAAGCAAGAGCCACTGTAACCATGGAGACGTTCTTGTATGAGATGATGTTTATCTGTGCAGACCAGTGTGTTTTTCTCCATGCTCTCAGACCACACACTCACTCCACAGAGCTGATCTTAGATGAGACAATAATCCCACAGAGGAAACGATTACAGAGTCCTGAAAATTTCTCCTGCATGGATCCTTATTTGGGTAACATCCTACTTTGCCCCAATACTAGGTCTACTAGGTCTATGGGACTTCCCAGGAGAGATCTGGCCTTCTTAATAAATGTATCCTGTCTCCTTTTATCTGCAGCTGATATGCTGCTGCCCCATCAGACCACTCCATAAAAGATTGCTGATGCTACAGCTTTGTTTAAAAAATGATCCTGAGCAAGGAGCTCTGTCCTTTCTTGTAAAGTGCTGTAGTGTTATCTGACCAGTCCAGACTATTGGTGTGGTGAAAACTCAGGTACTGCATCGGGGGGAGCTATGTCTGCTCCTGTGGAAATACTCCACCATTTCATTGGTCTTCCCTGAAATGATCTGGAGGTGATACGGCATACACCACTCTACAAAGTCCTGTATCAGTTCACTGTGCTCCCCTGTTGTCCTTATGTAGTTGGCTTTCCCCTTACGTAGTTGTCCTTTCTCTCTCTCAGATTGATCCTCTTAATTTCAGTAGTGAAAGACTCTATAATGGTCTGAGGTGAGACACAAAAACAGCAGTGTTATGGCAATTTTCTAAGTGCAACCAGGAAGGAAGACCGATTCTCAGGCCCGAGGAGAAATCAGAGAAACAAAGACACAGAGTCAAGAATTCTCTCCAATCTCTCTAGTTTATTGAACAAAATCAAGTCATATATATAGGACCTCATTCACGTACACCATCAACATGTCTCATTCCTTTAACCCAAACATTCCCTTATCGGTGCCTCATTATCTCCAACTTTATAGTTGCCAGGGAGAAATGGTGAGAATGTCCTTCTAACCTGCTCAGCTCATTCCTCCCACAGGTCACCGTAACCACACAATGCAATAAGTCCCTTCACCTTCAAGCACTAAGGCCTACATAATTTAGTAAGAATCAACCAAAATTAATCAAACTCCATATATATTATGTCATTAGTTATTATTAATCATTACTCATTAGTGTTAATCTGCATTTTTCCATTACATTCCTTCCTTTTTATGATTTAAAAACATTAATCATAATAATGCTAAAAGAAAATGCAAAAGATAACATCAACCATAGACTAGCTAAGCTTTCAGTCTAGGCATCATAACTCGTGCATTAAAAAAAAACATATTGAATGATTACATGTGATATGATTACATGTCAAATGATTAAATCAAATGATTATTTAAACTTATAAAATCAACCTGAAATCAGCATTAATTAATGAAAAGTGAATAAACGAAAAATAAATGGAAAAAATTAGTCCTCATCAAATGAGGCATGGAGTGGCTGGGGCATTTCAAGAGGCATCTCATCCAGCGGATTTTTCTTGGCTGCAGGGTCAAGCTCCATGTACACATCTGCACTCACCATACTGAATTGCATACCAACAGCTCGTTCAATAATTTTGATGATCAGGCTTCTGGCACAGGGAATAATACAACATCCGATTAGTGCTATTACTAATAGAGAAATAATTACCGCGACAGCCAGCTTCAGCCCCAGTGCTCCCCATTTACCAAAATAGGAATCAAACCATGCCATCCAGTCATTATTTATACCTGAAAATTCATACAACTCCTCAGTAAAAGATGTTAACGCTTTCATTGCCTGTGTGATTAGGAATGAAAGTGCAGCAGCGATCACCATGTGACATATCCCTCCCTTTTCAGCCAAAATCATATCTAGGGCAATTCGGTTCTGATATGTCATTTGTGAAGTGTAATGCAACTGTTCCCCCAGAATTTTCAGTGTGTCACGAGTCATATTAGCCAGACGCTGTTGATCATACCATATGAAATTTATCCAATCTACATTTTAGTTCATCGTTACCCTTATGAAAATGGACTCAAACCCTGCTGCTATAGGGTTCCGTGCTTTAAATTCATCGGGGACCCCACGTGGAGTGCCTATTGCATCTAAGTAAATCAAACGGTCCCCCAAGAAATCTCTGTTCGCCCTGTGAATCACCTTTTTAGTCGGCTCTGCCAACATAACCAGAGCACATGTACCTGTCCAGTTTGAAGGAAGGGTCGATCTAAGACGACCTCCGTTACCACACTGCCAAAATATGTCAGCCCTTGGTCTCTGTTGGGTCACCAGGAGCGTGTAGCCTGGGGGATAGAGAGGATACATGTTCTGAAATGTAGTTGTGTGATCAGACCCCAGTTGAAACACTCTTTGATTTTGATCAACCACCCACATGATGGAGCAATGCCCTGGAAAATGTCCCACTTCTTTCTCGCAGGGGTGCAAGCGGTTTGCTACAACACACATTACATCTTTAGACAAGTTTCTGGTGTAACACTCATAGGGAGCATTCAAATTGTCAACATAATCATCTGGGTTTTCATTAAGAAGGACTTAAGCCATGTGGGACATTCATGATGTATAACTGAATAATTAAACGTTTTGGAGCCAGCTGCTAGAGCACAATCTCTAGGACACATAAAGCCCCCTTATAGACTGATCTAGGATGTCTTCATCCTTACACATTTTACCTTTACTCCCCTGCAGTAAGCATTCTATCTTTAATGGATCTGGATGCATTTCTCTCATGTATTTGGCAAAAGTGCAAGCATTGTAAGGAAACGGCACGATAATTGGAACGTCCCGTGCCCCCATACAGACATAACATGATGAATTTGTGGCTGTTGTGACAGCGTATTTAGCTTTTTGATGCCAAAGATTTGTACCTGAACGTATGGTGCCGCTGGGATAGCCCAAACCTGGAAATGACCCAGCCAATGCCGGTGCCAACAACATCACCCAAATGATTAACAGTTGGTAATCTTTCATTCTTGCTTCACGGTGTCGCCATCGTCCCTCTGTAAGGCTGGTGTCTTTTTGCAGTGCGACACGTAGATCCAGGGTGCGCGTTTTTTTGCTGATTCATCTGCAAAAGCATTTCCTCGTGCCACTTCTGAAATGTCTTTTGTGTGAGCCTGGCATTTAATCACAGCAACAGCTTTTGGTAACAGGAGTGCTTTTAATAATGCTGTCACCAATGTGTGATGTGCAATGTGTTTCCCTGTGGATGTCAGAAAATTCCTGTAGGAACATTTCATTCCAAAATCAAACACACAGGAATATGCATATTTGGAGTCAGTCCAAATATTTACAGTCTTACCCACAGCCAGTTTGCATGCTTCTGTGAGAGCAACCGATTCAGCTGCTTGAGCTGAGAATGACCCTGGCAACCTGCCAGAACACAAACACTCATGCAGAGACAAAACAGTCAACTTGGTTCTTTCCACAAGTGTCATGGGATGCTAACCCATCAACAAACAAATTAAAATCAGTGTTAGGAATTGAAATATCCTTTAAAACAGATCTACAGGAGCAGACCTGAGAGATGGCTGTCAAACATCATGAGACTCTCCATCATCCTGTGTAAGGAGCAGGCTTTAGAATTGTGCAACACTGAGTAGTAGCATTCAGCAGTTAAAGCAACAAGGCAACAAGTAACCAGCGTGCAGCTGACAAATGACATGTTTCCTGTTCTAACAAAAATCACTAACACCTCATGTTGAACCACCAACATCAAATTTTTTTAACACCATGATATCTCTAGAAGCTAGGAAGATTTGCTGGAGAAGTATGCATAATAATTATAAATAACCCCATGAGAACTCAACAATACAACATTATCATCATGACATGCTTCAGCATCAGAAAAACACACCAACAAATATGCACAGCCTCCTGCAAAAAGAAATCCTCAAATCAGCCTTAAGTGCTGCGCTAAAAATGATCAGTGATTCTGAATAACCCTGAGGCAATCGGGTCCATGTCCACAATTTACCCTTAAATAAAAATGCCAACCAGTACTGGATTTCTGGGTGCACCGGAATGCTGAAGAACGCATTCACTAAATTAATCACAAAAATCACAAAAAAGTGCTGTTAACAGGTTTAACAGGTGCCTGGGATAAGACTATGTGCTGATTTGGAACTTCTGGAGAGGGTGGATGAGTCTCAGGATTAATATCAGAATTTACTGCCTGCAGGTCTTACACAAATCTCCACTCTCCAGATTCCCCTGAAGCACTAACCTTTATTATTCTTCACCAAATAAATTAGGGTATGAACTGCTGATTTAGGGCGGAGAACAATCACACCAGACGAGTGAATTGAACCCTGATGTGATGCCCTCAATAGTGAGCAGCTTGAGCAGCTTTTTCGGTTGATAGTCTATTTTAGGATTAACTACTACAGGTTGGGCGCATATCACCCCCAACTTTATTTGTACTTTGCATATCAGCAGTCTGGGACTGCAGCTAGATCCTCAGGAGGAACTGAAACCCATACACAGCTCTGGTTTGTGTGTGTGTTCATGTCAAATGAGAAAACAGAAACCACAGCTGTGTATTAGATGCGGAACACTTCAGAATTTTTCACCCTTTTTTTTTTCCCACACCTCCTCCATGATCCTGCCAATCATTCAAGGAGGTGCACTTGCACTGCCATGGACCCAGATCTCTCCACCCATCCTCAAGATGTTTAGACAGTGATATATGAAGCTCAGAATGCAAACATATACTTCTCTTTTGAACAAACAGTTTAAACAATTGCTTTTGTGAAGGTGAGAGGATGATCTGAGCCACAGAGTGACAATTTTCCCACTAGAGATAAACAAGCTTTAGCTTTTCACTTAAAACCCATCAAATTCCTTTATTCCCCTGGAGTCCTTCACAGGGCAACACAGACCCACACACATTCACCCCTACGGACACTGTTGACTCACCAATCCACCTACTAACGTGTGTTTTTGGACTGTGGGAGGAAACCGGAGCACCCGGAGGAAACCCACACGGACATGGGAAGAACACACCAACTCCTCACAGACAGTCACCCGGAGCGGGAATCGAACCCACAACCTCCAGGTCCCTGGAGCTGTGTGACTGCGACACTACCTGCTGCGCCACCGTGCCGCCCTTTAGACTTAACAGTGGACAGTAAATCTGCTGATAATGCCAAGCTGTCCCAGCTTCCACTCATATATATATATATAAACAGCAAGCCACGTGCCTGCTTCACCATGACATACACCACTGCATCCTCCACACGGACCTCGATGCCCACATAGACTCAGTATATATTAAATACTCAATTTACACATTAAATCCCTGAATCCCTGCCCAGGAGATTAATTGGGCGAAACTTAGAAAACAAAAATGCATGTGAGAAAGTTTCCCCTGTTTGTAAAGAACACTTTAAAGGTTCTGTGACAAATTCTGTGGTTTTGGTACCTGATACACCTATTGATGTTATCGCTTTCCGTGTAAGCTGAGGCTTTTCGGGGAAGTGTGAAGCTCTAAGAGTGGATGTAGTAGCCCCTGAATCAACTAAAAAACTAAGCTCTCTCCCTGCCACTGTCATGGTTATTCTAGGCATGGCTGTGTAAGCATTAGTTTGTGTTAATAATAAAAGTTCACTTATCGTTTCTGATGTTCGTTCAGACACTCCATCCCCTTCCAGCTCCTCCACCCCCAAGGCCTCTCCTCTCAGTCGGAAGGCTCCATTGCTTGCGGGGCTTGTCTCTGGTCTCCGTGTCTGTTATGAGGTGATCAGAGCTTCCACAGACGAAACACCCTGCACCTCCGCCAGCGTTGCCACGCCCTCTTCCGTGTCCTCGTCCCCTGCCTCGGCCTCCGAGCCGACCCTCATCTCTTTGATTGTGGTCCGATGCCTGCTTCCACAATGCTAGCTGTGCATCAACCAGTTTGCGGTCCTCCTTTTCTCGTTGTTTTTCTTTCTTGGCGTTCAGGAGTTTTTCTGCATGAGCTGCATACTTTTCCACCTCTTTCAATCGACCCACGTCCACATCTAAACAGTTGGTTTCAACACAAGCGCATAGATCTGTAATCTGTAAAGTCCATGGTCTGAACACCTGTCCGATGGTCTCACCCATCGGAACCTCAAGCATCTCCATGATAAACTGATTCATAGCCTCGACTAGGCCGGGAATCTCGTCTTCTTTGTCGTTGTCCCTGGAGCGGAGTTTCATGCTTAGTGGTGCGACCTCCCTTTTCTTGGCCAGTAGACTTGGGACTTCCCAGGAGAGAGCTGCCCTTCTTATAAATGTATCCTGTCTCCAGCTATCTGCAGCTGATATGCTGCTGCCCCATCAGACCACTCCATAAAAGATTGCTGATGCTACAGCTGTGTTTAAAAAATGATCCTGAGCAAGGTTAGTGTGCTTTGTCCATTCTTGTAAAGTGCTCTAGGGTTATCTGACCAGTCCAGACTATTGGTGAGGTGAAAACTCAGGTACTGCATTGGGGGGACTTATGTCTGCTCCTGTGGATATACACCCCCATTTCTTTAATCTTCCCTGAAATGATCTGGATGTGATACGGCATACACCACTCTACAAAGTCCTGTATCAGTTCACTGTGCTTCCCTGTTGTTCTCCTGTAGTTGGCTTTCCCCTCCCAGATCTTCCTACTCAGCTCCCACTGCACGGCTCTCAGCTCGTCCTTAACTTCTGATCTAGAAGCTAGAATCTCTACTTTTTTCTTTCAGGAGAGAAAGCAGGGTTATAACAGGTTTGTTATTGGAGAAACAGAACAGACTTTGCTGGTACAGTGTTCTCCACACAGAACTTGACATAATGTGTCATGCAGTGGGTGAAATTCAGTGATCTGATCTTCCAAAGGGAGGGAGGGGTGAGGAGTAATATGCCTCCTCCTGTGTGGGTATAAAATGGGTCCAGTATTTAATTGTCTCTGGTGTGGCCGGTTATGTACTTTCACAAATACTGCCGACCCACCTCCTTTCCCTTTTCCCCTCCCAACAAATTTTAACAAATATCCACACTGAACTCTTTATCTGTTCTCCACTTTATATTTCAGAGAGCAGACATTCAGAGCAGAACCTCCAGAACCCAGATATGTGTCAATGAAGAGCAACATCTCGATGATTGATCCTCTTAATCCATCCATCTATTATCTGTAACCGCTTATCCAATTTAGGGTCGCGGGGGGTCCAGAGCCTACCTGGAATCATTGGGCGCAAGGCGGGAATACACCCTGGAGGGGATGCCAGTCCTTCACAGGGCAACACAGACACACACACCTTTACTCACACACTTACACCTAAGGACACTTTCGAATCGCCAATCCACCTGCAACGTGTGTTTTTGGACTGTGGGAGGAAACCGGAGCTGATCCTCTTAATTTCAGTAATAAAAGACACTGTAATGGTCTGAGGTGAGACACAAAAACAGCAGCATATCTTCACTTCTGACCGTGGTGTACACTGCTGCTCTATGAAACACTTACTTTAAGCAAAACACTGACCAGCTCTGTATCAGATATCGCTCTGTGAATGTTGTGACATCAGGAGAAATACTGGATACTGAACTGCAGGCTCCTTAGATTAATGTATCAAATCTAAAACACTAAACCTTTGTATAATCTCAGACTGGTCAGTGATATCCGCTAATGGCCACTAGTGATGTTGATTCATAGAAAACACTCAAACCAAAATCAGCCGTAGCTTTCACCAAATATCCACACTGAACTCTTTCTCTTTTCTCCACTTTATGTTTCAGAGAGCAGACGTTCAGAGCAGAACCTCCAGAGCCCAGCTGTGTGTCAATGAAGAGCAACATCTCAATGATGGATCCTGTTAATTTCAGTAAAGAAAGACACCGTACTAATGTGAGGTGAGACACAAAAACAGCAGCACCTCTTCACCTCTGACCGCGGTGTTATAAATGTGTCAGTTATTCGTCAATTTCTGATTTGTAGTTGCTGCCCTAGTCACTGCTCCTTTGCATAAATGTCCCCCATTTCCTGCACTAGGTCTATGTAACTAACCAGGAGAGAGCTGGCCGCCTTAATAAATGTATCCTGTCTCCTCTTATCTGCAGCTGATATGCTGCTGCCTCAGCAGACCACTCCATAAAAGATGGCTGATGCTACAGCTGTGTTAAAAAAATGGTCCTGAGCAAGTGTAGTGTGCTCTGTGATTTTCTTGTAAAGTGCTGTAGTGTTATCTGACCAGTCCAGACTATTGGTGTGGTGAAAACTCAGGTACTGCATCGGGGGGGAGCTATGTCTGCTCCTGTGGAAATACTCCACCATTTCATTGGTCTTCCCTGAAATGATCTGGAGGTGATACGGCATACACCACTCTACAAAGTCCTGTATCAGTTCACTGTGCTCCCCTGTTGTCCTTATGTAGTTGGCTTTCCCCTTACGTAGTTGTCCTTTCTCTCTCTCAGATTGATCCTCTTAATTTCAGTAGTGAAAGACTCTATAATGGTCTGAGGTGAGACACAAAAACAGCAGTGTTATGGCAATTTTCTAAGTGCAACCAGGAAGGAAGACCGATTCTCAGGCCCGAGGAGAAATCAGAGAAACAAAGACACAGAGTCAAGAATTCTCTCCAATCTCTCTAGTTTATTGAACAAAATCAAGTCATATATATAGGACCTCATTCACGTACACCATCAACATGTCTCATTCCTTTAACCCAAACATTCCCTTACCGGTGCCTCATTATCTCCAACTTTATAGTTGCCAGGGAGAAATGGTGAGAATGTCCTTCTAATCTGCTCAGCTCATTCCTCCCACAGGTCACCGTAACCACACAATGCAATAAGTCCCTTCACCTTCAAGCACTAAGGCCTACATAATTTAGTAAGAATCAACCAAAATTAATCTAACTCCATATATATTATGTCATTAGTTATTATTAATCATTACTCATTAGTGTTAATCTGCATTTTTCCATTACATTCCTTCCTTTTTATGATTTAAAAACATTAATCATAATAATGCTAAAAGAAAATGCAAAAGATAACATCAACCATAGACTAGCTAAGCTTTCAGTCTAGGCATCATAACTCGTGCATTAAAAAAAACATATTGAATGATTACATGTGATATGATTACATGTCAAATGATTAAATCAAATGATTATTTAAACTTATAAAATCAACCTGAAATCAGCATTAATTAATGAAAAGTGAATAAATGGAAAAAATTAGTCCTCATCAAATGAGGCATGAAGTGGCTGGGGCATTTCAAGAGGCATCTCATCCAGCGGATTTTTCTCGGCTGCAGGGTCAAGCTCCATGTACACATCTGCACTCACCATACTGAATTGCATACCAACAGCTCGTTCAATAATTTTGATGATTAGGCTTCTGGCACAGGGAATAATACAACATCCGATTAGTACTATGGCCTAATGTGGAGTGCCTATTGCATCTAAGTAAATCAAACGGTCCCCCAAGAAATCTCTCTTCGCCCTGTGAATCACCTTTTTAGTCGGCTCTGCCAACATGACCAGAGCACATGTACCTGTCCAGTTTGAAGGAAGGGTCGATCTAAGACGACCTCTGTTACCACACCGCCAAAATATGTCAGCCCTTGGTCTCTGTTGGGTCACCAGGAGCGTGTAGCATGGGGGATAGAGAGTATACATGTTCTGAAATGTAATTGTGTGATCAGACCCCAGTTGAAACACTCTTTGATTTTGATCAACCACCCACATGATGGAACAATGCCCTGGAAAATGTCCCACTTCTTTCTCGCAGGGGCGCAAGCGGTTTGCTACGACACACATTACACCTTTGACAAGTTTCTAGTGTAACACTCATAGGGAGCGTTCAAATTGTCAACATAATCATTTGGGTTTTCATTAAGAAGGACTTAAGCCATGTGGGACATTCACAATGTATAACTGAATAATTAAACGTTTTGGAGCCAGCTGCTAGAGCACAATCTCTAGGACACATAAAGCCTCCTTATTGACTGATCTAGGATGTCTTCATCCTTACACATTTTACCTTTACTCCCCTGCAGTAAGCATTCTATCTTTAATGGATCTGGATGCATTTCTCTCATGTATTTTTTTTTCCCCACCACACCTTCTTTTTCTCTATTATCCTGCCAATCATTCAAGGAGGTGCACTTGCACTGCCATGGACCCAGATCTCTCCACCCATCATCAAGATGTTTAGACAGTGATATATGAGGTTCAGAATGCAAAAATATACTTCTCTTTTGAACAAACAGTTTAAACAATTGCTTTTGTGAAGGTGAGAGGATGATCTGAGCCACAGAGTGACAATTTTCCCACTAGAGATAAACAAGCTTTAGCTTTTCACTTAAAACCCATCAAATTCCTTTATCAAAATTTTCATCAGGCCCTTCATGCATGTGCACAGTGGTCACAGAAACACAGAAGGTCCTCTACTGACATGACATCGACCCAGTCTGTACGGAGGTCAGTGGATTGCAGAGATTTAGACTTAACAGTGGACAGTAAATCTGCTGATAAAGCCAAGCTTTCCCAGCTTCCACTCATATGTACAACAGCAAGCCACGTGCCTGCAATTTACACATTAAATCCATTTTTTTTTCTGTCTGCATGAAGCATCCTAAAGACTCTGTTACTACATCTGTAACTTTGGCCACACACCCCTTATGCTGAGGTCTAATTGAAAAACATGAAGCTCAAAAGTGGTTGCTCATGAACCTAAATTCTATCCTTGCTTCTGTCATCTTTATTATAATCACGACAACATAAGAATCAGTTTGTGTTCATAATAAAAATTGTTCACTTATCTATTCTGGTGTTCGTCCAGGCACTCCACCCCCGTCCAGCTCCTCCACCCCCAATGCCTCCTCTCAGGAAGGCTCCATTGCTTGCGAGGCTTGTCTCCGTGTCTGTTGGAACAGTCTCTTATGAAGTGATCAGGGCTTCCACAGACAAAACACCCTGCGCTTCTGCCAGCGCTGCCATGGCCTCTTCCAAATCCTTGACCCCTGCCTCGACCTCCGCGCCATCCCTCACCTCTTTGATCATGGTCTGTTGCCTGCTTCCACAATGCCAGCTGTGCATCAACCAGTTTACGCTCCTCCTTTTCTCGTCGTTTTTCTCTCTTGGCGTTCAGAAGTTTTTCTGCATGTGCTGCATACTTTTCTACCTCTTTCAGTCGGCCCACGTTCACATCTAAACAGTTGGTTCAACACAGGCGCGTAGATCTGGGCATAACCCGCACACAAAATGGTATTTCAGCTGGCTTTCCCAGGCTGTTATGTCCGCAGTCTCCCAGTCCTTCGTTGGTGGTCCACCACACACTCACACTACTGCTCCTCCCACACACTCAGCTCTACTGCTCCTCCCACACACTCAGCTCTACTGCTCCTCCCACACACTCAGCTCCACTGCTCCTCCCACACACTCAGCTCCACTGCTCCTCCCACACACTCAGCTCCACTGCTCCTCCCACACACTCAGCTCCACTGCTCCTCCCACACACTCAGCTCCACTGCTCCTCCCACACACTCAGCTCTACTGCTCCTCCCACACACTCAGCTCTACTGCTCCTCCCACACACTCAGCTCTACTGCTCCTCCCACACACTCAGCTCTACTGCTCCTCCCACACACTCAGCTCCACTGCTCCTCCCACACACTCAGCTCCACTGCTCCTCCCACACACTCAGCTCTACTGCTCCTCCCACAAACTCAGCTCCACTGCTCCTCCCACACACTCACACTACTGCTCCTCCCACACACTCAGCTCTACTGCTCCTCCCACACAGTCAGCTCTACTGCTCCTCCCACACACTCAGCTCTACTGCTCCTCCCACACACTCAGCTCCACTGCTCCTCCCACACACTCAGCTCCACTGCTCCTCCCACACACTCAGCTCCACTGCTCCTCCCACACACTCAGCTCCACTGCTCCTCCCACACACTCAGCTCCACTGCTCCTCCCACACACTCAGCTCTACTGCTCCTCCCACACACTCAGCTCCACTGCTCCTCCCACACACTCACACTACTGCTCCTCCCACACACTCAGCTCTACTGCTCCTCCCACACACTCAGCTCTACTGCTCCTCCCACACACTCAGCTCCACTGCTCCTCCCACACACTCAGCTCCACTGCTCCTCCCACACACTCAGCTCCACTGCTCCTCCCACACACTCAGCTCCACTGCTCCTCCCACACACTCAGCTCCACTGCTCCTCCCACACACTCAGCTCTACTGCTCCTCCCACACACTCAGCTCCACTGCTCCTCCCAGACACTCACACTACTGCTCCTCCCAGACACTCAGCTCTACTGCTCCTCCCACACACTCAGCTCTACTGCTCCTCCCACACACTCAGCTCTACTGCTCCTCCCACACACTCAGCTCCACTGCTCCTCCCACACACTCAGCTCCACTGCTCCTCCCACACACTCAGCTCCACTGCTCCTCCCACACACTCAGCTCCACTGCTCCTCCCACACACTCAGCTCCACTGCTCCTCCCACACACTCAGCTCCACTGCTCCTCCCACAAACGCAGCTCCACTGCTCCTCCCACACACTCAGCTCCACTGCTCCTCCCACAAACGCATGCTCCTTACAAACACTCAGCTCCACTGCTCCTCCCACACACTCAGCTCCACTGCTCCTCCCACACACTCAGCTCCACTGCTCCTCCCACAAACGCATGCTCCTTACAAATTGGAAAGTTAACAGAAGAAAGTTAAAAGAAGATTTATTGCCAAGAAGCATTGTTACAACAAAGAAATAATCTACAAACACACATTTCCTTACTTTTTGTGCTGAGTTTAGTTTATTACAGAGTCCACTACCAGAAACCTCTGCTTTTCAGAGATAGTTCTAAATCCTCCAGTAATATGTTTCAGGCTTTGTTCTTTGTCTACTGAAGTATGATTGTGAGAATATGGAAATGTACTCATTCACTTTTAGTTTCTAATTCCTCTCTTTTGATGTATTTCAGAATGAGTTTTAAATATTAAAATATTAAGATCAGTTCTAAAGGGAATATGCAAACAGTGAAGTGTTCATTTGTGATTTTTTGTAACATCCTGTGAACAGTACATTACTGAAGTAAAGATGAGAAACAACATTGGTTCCGTTTCTTAGCGCCTTGTGTCAGGCAGGTGATCCACTTTTCTAAATATGGGACATTGATTTATTTTCTTTAAATACAAATCGTGTTTATTTTCTCAGGTTTAAGCCGTGTTTCTGTGTCAGTAACACATTACCCTCTGTGCTAAAATGATTATTAGTAGATGAAGAAATGGAGAGTAGCTTCTCTTTCGTTAAAATGTGTTGTCAGTGAATTACTCATTTGTACGAACTTATGTTTAAGTCTTGTTCAAGTTTCAGACTCTCACACACTTACACATTCTGATTCATCAAGTCTTTTGTTTCTCCTCTATCTCTAGGAGGGATGTGCTGCTCCAGGATGGTTCCAGGTGTGGAGTGTGTGAGCAGATTCAGACAGATCCAGTCTCTCTCACCTGTGGACACACTTTTTGTAGACAGTGCATCAGGAGCCTTAGGGACCAGTCTGTCCACTCAGGAGACTTGACCTGTCCCTGCTGCAGAAAGAGGTTTAAAACAGGCTCTGTTCAGTTTCCACACACGGAGGAGTCCACGGAGCTGGATGAATACAAACCAGTGGATGACGTCCTGCTCCGTGTCTCAGAGAGAAACAAAATCAGCCTGAAGAACAAGTACGAGAGCTTATTTGAGGGATTCAAAACACAAGAGAATAAAATACTCCTGAACAGGGTTTACACTCAGCTCTACATCATCAAGGGAGAGAGGGAAGGAGTGAATGAGGAACATGAAGTTTTACAGATTGAAAAAATTTGGAAACATCAAGATGACATTCCAATCAGCTGCAATGACATTTTTTTGCTTGATGGAAATGAAAGAGACAAAAAAGCCAAAAACCTCAGAAGCGTTCTGACTAAAGGCATTGCTGGCATTGGAAAAACTGTCTCTGTGCAGAAGTTCATTCTGGACTGGGCTGAAGGAAAAGCCAATCAGGATATAGAGTTCATGTTTGTGCTTCCATTCCGAGAGCTGAACCTGATTAAAGACAAACAGTACAGTCTTCATGGACTTCTGTGTGCCCTCCATCCTGAGCTCCGAGGTCTGGACACAAAGGAATATGACGTGTGTAAAACTGTGTTCATATTTGACGGCCTCGATGAAAACAGAATTCCACTGAAGTTCTCAGAGTGTGGGAAAGTGTCAGACGTGACCAAGGTGTCTTCAGTGGACGTGTTGATGACAAACCTCATCAAAGGAGACCTGCTTCCCTCTGCTCACATCTGGATAACCTCCAGACCAGCAGCAGCCAATCAGATCCCCTCTCAGTACATCAGCCGTGTGACAGAAATTCAGGGATTCAATGATCCACAGAAGGAGGAGTACTTCAGGAAGAAGATTAGTGACCAACACCAAGCCGACAGCGTCATCACCCACATTAAGACGACGAGGAGTCTCCACATCATGTGCCACATTCCAGTCTTCTGCTGGATCTCAGCAACTGTGCTTCAGCGAATCATGAAACAAGGGACCACAGAAATCCCTAAAACTCTGACTGCAATGTACTCACACTTCCTGTGCACTCAGACAATCATGAGGAAGGAGAAGTATGGGGAAGAAGATGAGAGAGGAACTCTACAGGAACTCCTGAGATCCAACAGGAACATGTTTCTGAAACTGTCTGAACTGGCTTTCAAACAGCTGATGAAGGGCAATGTGATGTTCTATGAAGACGACCTGAGAGAGTGTGGGATTGATGTCACTGAGGCCTCAGTGTACTCTGGGATTTGCACTGAGATCTTTAGGGAGGAGTCTGTGCTTTACCAGAGGAAGGTTTACTGCTTTGTGCATCTGAGCTTTCAGGAGTTCCTGGCTGCTTTCTATGTGTTTCACTGCTATGTGAACAACAACATGGAGGAACTGCAGCTTCTGAAGTCTAAAAACATGAAGTGGTCTGACAGTGTTTCACTGGACGAGCTGCTGAAGGGAGCTGTGCGTACAGCTTTAGAGAGTAAGACTGGACACCTGGATCTGTTTCTCCGTTTTCTGTTGGGCATCTCACTGGAGCCCAATCAACAACTCCTGCAGGACCTACTGACACACACAGTGAGCAGCTCTGAGAGCATCAAGGAAACTGTTCAGAATGTTAAAGACATAATAGAATCAGAGGATCTTCCTTCTGGCAGGTGTATCAACCTGTTCCTCTGTCTCACTGAAATGAATGACTTCTCATTATCCAGTAAAATCCAGGAGTATCTCAAATCAGAGAAACAGTTAAGTAAGAGACTGTCTGCTGGAGAGTGTTTAGCATTAGCCTGGATGATTGTGAATTCAGATGAAAGACTGGATGAGCTGGACATGAGGAAATACAACACAACTCCGAATGGTTATTTGAATCTGATCCCAGCTGTGAGCCACTGCACAAGGGCTGTGTGAGTGTTGTGTATAAATGAATTTGTTTTAAAACTGCTGTCCACTTATTTTCATACTTTTCTTCTAACCATTTATATTTAGTGATGAATTTGCTCTGAATTGGCACAGATAACTTTTGAATTTTTTAGTTATTTATTCCTGCACTGCTCATTTGTTGAATTTCAGTGTGCGGAAGTAAATTGGTTTATATGATATCAGACCTGCCACAGAACCAGTCAGAATTACTAATAAGTTTACATCCCCCTTCTTGAAAAAGACATTCAAATTCATTAAACCGCTAAAGGTCTTTTGTAATTGGAGGAGTTACTCAGGGGACAGCTGTAAAAATCACGAACCTGGATTCTACTGTAATTACATAGGAAAATGTTAGTTTCCTCAAAATGTACTACAGACCCCCTGACCTCATGACTGAAGTGGCACACAAACTCTCTTGCTGCACAACGCTGACAGGGTTATATATATATATACTGGTCTTTCAAAGAGGGGAAGCTCAATTTCTGCCTACATCATAAAATGTGTTGGTTTATTTATACATAAATTCTACCCTCCGTTCTTTTTTAAGAAAATGATCTGTGACCCTGCCGTACCAACTTTTCCAGGGACTTGACTAGTGTCCTCTCAATGGCCAGCAGAGCTAGGCTGCTTAAACGGCCTTGGCCCATGTGAAGTGTGTCCGCCTGTGAGTGCTTTGTGACGGTGGAGGGGCTCAGCAGCACCCGCTAAAAACTGTGATACAAGTCAGAAAGAGTGATAGAAGTCAGTCTCCAAACACAAGCAGCTACAAAATACCCACCAGAAATAGAAGCTTGATTTGTCACTAGTTGTTTTTAACAAAGAAAATGCCGCTAAGAGGTTTAAGAAAGTCTGGTTCAACGCAGAACAGAATGAAAATGTAATGCTCCCTCGGATCTTTAAACCAAAGGATCGCTGATTCGCTCATTTCGCTGTCAATCAAAAAGGGATTCAGCCTCAGACAGATCATCCAATCATCATGCAGAAGCTGAGCGTCCGGGCCAGCCGAGGCCAGCCCACTGCCTCATAGACCCCCAGAGACGCTGAGCGTCCGATGGGCGGGACAAAGCCCAGCATTTATCCAATGACTCGTCTTCTCGTTTCGCTGCCCTTCGCTGCTTCGCTATTGAGCTCTGTGGATGCTCAGCGTCCGCACTGTTTAAGTCACTGTGAATCTGCGCGGATGATTGAGAGGAAAGCCGTGTCTTTACCAGTGATAAGAAGCTGATTCTGAACAAAAGTTGAGCGCGTTGTAGTGCATATTTATTCAATGACATGTACACACAACAGTATATATTTGATCACTTATTTTTTGACATTTTAGGGGAAGCTGAGCTTCCCTTGCAGTCTTTTATATATATATATATATATATATATATATATATATATATATATATATATATATATATATATTATATATATACACACACACACACACACACACTAAGTTTATTAAAGTAGTATTTTATTTTTAGTATAACAAGTCTCATAATTCTAGGTTCCTCTGAATTCTGCTCTGGTTTTACCTCCATCTGTAGATTGGCTCGCTGTAACCTGTCCACGAATTCCTATGAAACTATCAGCTCTGCTGTGAAATCTCCAAACTCACCCCTGAAAGAACTGGACCTCAGAGATACTGAGCTGCAGGATTCAGGAGTGGAGATCATCTCTGAGGCATTAAAGAGTTCAAACTGTAAAGTGGAGACACTCAGGTGAGATTTCTGTGATTTCATTCCTGAATGGAAAAATTAAAGACCATCTGTAAAAGTGAGTCTTTGATTAGTTAAAGCTCTTTGAAATATGTCAAAATTTAAAATGAATGTAGCTGTATTTGTACAGACTGCAGACCGTGAGACACAGATTGGATTTGTGGATTAACATTTACACATTTGTAAAGTATTTTGAGACTAATCTCTCTCCATAGTTAAGAACCATTAATCTAATTGTTAAATAAACTTTATTTTATTGCACTCTTATAAATGTCTGGATTCTTGTGTGTCTGTTTATGTCTAGTGTTGTAAATAAGGAGATACATGTAAGAGTTAGGTGTAACACCTGTTCTTAAAGAAAAGCAAGGAACCACATAGGATAGAGGTCCATGTTGTAGCATATACTTTTGTCTCAGTCTTTTCCCCCAGTTTACTAGTAAATAATCCTATCCCATTGTGCCTGCTCTTAGAGAGTGGAACAGATTCTTGGAGGATATAGTTTTGTCGCAACTGTTACTTAAACAATTTCTCTGGTTTGGCTTAAAGTTTAATACAGCAGTTGTCCTTGTCTGAAAAGTGTGGTTGATCAGTGAGTGAAGTCTCTATGCTGTAGCGAAGCCGAGGCAGAATCCCAAATGTCTCAATAAACCCTCTGTCAGGCAGTCGGTCATAAAATAAAGGTTTGTGTACTCGTAATGCATTGTATGTCGAAAATTATTTTTAGTGAGCTATAAAGTCAAATTAACGATTAACAGTGTTTTTAATTTTATCTGTAATGTGCATTATTAGGGGCAGTGCCCTCTACTGACTGACACAGATGAACAGACGTTCATCACATTACAAACATGATGTGGATAAATAGGTCCATATTTAATTTCTTTAATTTTAATGTTTAATGTCTTAATGAGGACTGCAAAATCAACATGCATTTCATAATCTCAGAAATGTTCCTGTAACTATTCAGTGAGTAATGTCCTCTCTCTTTACAGACTAACTGTGTGTAAACTTGGGGAAAAGTCTTTTGAAAATCTGGGCTCAGTTTTACTGGTGAACTCCTCCCTGAAAGAATTGGACCTCAGTAACAATGACCTGCAGGATTCAGGAGTGGAGAAGCTCTCTGCTGGACTGAAGAGTTCACTCTGTAAACTGGAGACACTCAGGTCAGTTCTGTCAGTTCAGACTTTCACAAACATGTGTTTTATACATCTTTACAAACAAGAAAATTTTTATGTTATGAAAATCTAATACAAACTAAGTAATTCACACCTAAGTGGGTCTATAACATTATGCTCATTATCTCACCATAAATCAGATGACATGAGAATCAGAACTACATCATACATCTTTAGTTGTTAGTGGGAATGTACAGTACTTTGCAAAAATTGTAGGCACCTGAGAAAATGAGATTTCTAAAACTTTTTATCTGAGAAGTATTATTTGTTAAAAAAACAGACAACCCCCTCAATACTAGTATAAAAAATAACATTATTACAGTAAGTAGTGATATTGTTTTTGTGAATGTAATGGCTTAACCTTTTCCAAATCTCTCCTCATGCCAGTGCAGTATTCTCTGATGTCATCAGTAAATACCTAACTTTAGGGTTTATCTATATGATCCCATTCACTTCCCAAAACCACTGTCTGTGAATTGTCCATACTCACAGACTGCCAGCAGATATGAAGTAAAGAGCAGCAGGAACATTTCAGTTACACTGGTTAAAAAATCACTTCGAAAATGTTCACCTGGCACAAAGAGCAAGCTGAAAAATTGGAGATCTTACACAAAAAAAAAGTCTCCAGTGTTTACTCCACAAAACTACCATTATCTTTTAAAATAACCCCATTAATTTTTTTTTATAAAAAAAATGATAATTTTTTTATTTAAGCTGACATTTTTAACACATTTAAACGTGTTATAAATTGAGTAGAGTATATATACTTAGTAATGTACTAAAACTTACAATGTACATGAATAATTTAACAGTTTAAATACAAAATCCAAGCATACAGTGTTAATGTAACCAAGAATATAACCTAAGAAGGTGAAAGAAGTCCATTCTGATTTCAGGTTACTTTAAATATTGATGTCTGTGCCTAAACAATTAAACCTTTGTCAGCTGATTTTCCTCACAGGTGTGTTTTACTGAAATTGATCTCCATCCACAACTCAGAAATGACACAAATCCAAAACAGACAGAGGTTAAAAACATTAGTGAGTTTCAGTAAAGGTTCTACAATAAATTCACATGATCACAAACTATAAACTCTTTCTAAGGCACCCTTCTGAATGTCATAAGCAAAATCAACCACTGTATTAAAAAAAGGAATATTTAACAGTTCTCCTTATGTCTCTGAATGTGACATGAATGTGACTGAATGTGTTCCTAGCCAAGTAAAAATACGAAAAATAGCTTTGCATGAAATCATCTTGCATTTCTTATACATTTCAGAAGTATTCCTGGTAATATATTTAGTGAGTAATGTCCTCTCTCTTTACAGTCTAACTTGGTGTAAACTTGGAGAAAAGTCTTGTGAAGATCTGGGCTCAGTTTTACTGGTGAACTCCTCCCTGAAAGAACTGGACCTCAGTAACAATGACCTGCAGGATTCAGGAGTGGAGAAGCTCTCTGCTGGATTGAAGGGTTCAGACTGTAAACTGGAGACACTCAGGTCAGAGTTCTGTCAGTTCATTCTTGAAATTTAATGTTTTACCAGCATGAGTTTCCTACATCTTAACAAACAAGATAATATTTAATTTTAGAGAGTATAATGCAACATATTAAGTAAAAGACATTTGTTGAATTATTAGATTATATGTAGATTACATCTCCACATACTGATTAAGATTTCAACACAGAAAACCAAGCAGAATAATAATAAAAAAAGATCTTTTCACCCTCTCATTTACAATGTAGCTGGGGTAATACATAGAATGAAAAGATTTATTTATCTATACAAATTTAGACAAATAAAATGAAAAACTAACTAAAAGTAAATTAAGGTATTATAATATTTTAAACACATTTATACACATTTATATAGTATCAACTGACTCTGACCTGACTGAGTGAAAAGGTGTAGTAGAATAGAAAAGCTACACTGTTCTGCTGTTATCAATTATGGATGGTGGATTCCACTAACAAATATTCAGAACAACAAAACAATTCACATGTTCCTCTGCTGAGATTAACACATTCTTCTGCAAAAACAACCAACACAGAGTGAGAAAAAACCTGACTGGACTGATTTTTTCCTAATATAAAGAACACTAAGTTCTGCTGAAAGGCTTCAAAAGGATTCTGAACTCATGATTATTCTCCTAGAAGTGCTTTCCTGGGTCAGTGTCTCCTCTCCATACTGATGTTGTGCCATGGCAGTCTGGAGTACTGCTTTCTGGGGGACTGGGAGAGCTGATTTTAATATTTCACCTTAAATGATGCTGCAGTTACATATTGTGTAACACACAAGCCTGAAATTAGCATCTTATTCACCATTTCTTTATTCGGATTTCTCATTCAAACTGTAAATGAAACTTTTAAAGTTACTGTCATGCTTGGTTCTTTAAATTCAGGGCTTTTAAACAGTGCATTATTTACTTTTTTCAGAGTCATTTACCTTTATCAGTGTTAAAACACAATGTAGGGTGGCAGGTAGTGTCGCTGTCATACAGCTCCAGGGACCTGGAGGTTGTGGGTTCAAGTCCCACTCCGGGTGACTGTTTGTGAGGAGTGGTGTGTTCTCCCTGTGTCCAAGTGGGTTTCCTCCAGATGCTCTGGCTTCTTCCCACGGTCCAAAACACACGTTGGTAGGTGGATTAGCAACTCAAAAGTGTCCATAGAATGTATGTCGATCTGTGAAGGACTGGCACCACCTCCAGGGTGAGTTCCTGCCTTGTGCCCAGTAATTCCAGGTAGGCTTCAGGCCCACCACGACCCTGAACTGGATAAGTGGTTACAGACAATGAATGAATGAAAACACAAAGTTCATCAGCACCATTTAAGGTAGAGCAGAAAAAACGAATGAAACACTAAATACTGAAAAGAGGGAGAGCTTGAATTCACTGCCACTCGGCTTGCCATGGCTCACTCAGTCATGTTTTTTTTTGTTTGTATTTGCACTCTGAACCTGTAGGAGCGTAGTTTTTCTGCCGTCCTGGCCTAGGCATAATGTCTGATTTTGTCACCTATACGCCGGTGAGCAGAGCTCCCTCATGCTGGTGAAATGTGCTCTTTTGTGCCGTCGCTGTATTGCTTTCACACCTCAGAGAATGACTAGCCTCTCTGTCCACACAGTGTGGCCCCAGAGCACAGTAACTACTCCTGTTCTCCCTGGACTTTTGTTTTCTGTGTTGGTTTGTTTCCTTTGTGTTGGTGTTTGTGGACTTCTGGAAGTTATTTGGGTGATGGAAAAGCACCAAGTAAATATTATTTTCTTTGTCATTGTAATGTTCTGTGTCAGTATTCTTGAGTGACTTGCATGATATCATTAGCTTTTATGGATATTATTCCTTTGTTTTGAGTATTATAAGCTCAGACTGAGTGAGTCAGTGTGACCTTTTTAGCTTTTGCTCTCAGCAACGAGAAGTTAAACATGACTAGAGGTGTGGTTGAGGCAGGAAATAGGACGTCACTGAATAATCATTTGTTTGACTCTGAGATGGTACTGCGACCACTGCTGGCAAAACCTCGCATAGTGCACCTTTTAATAAAATCTTTTGTGAATGAACTTTGTGCTTCATAATTTTCAACATTTTTTATGCAAAACATACAGAAATTAATGGTTACTTGTTTTTACTAGACAACATCATGTTTGTGTAACAGTAAATACATATCAGCTATTTTAATGATCTCTCTCTGTCTTATTGCCTGCTCTCTGCAGATTGTCTGGTTGCATGATTACAGAGGATGGCTGCGCTTTTCTGGCTTCAGCTTTGAGCTCAAACCCCTCACACCTGAAAGAACTTGATCTGAGCTACAATCACCCAGGAGACACAGGAGTGAAGCTGCTCTCTGTTAAACTGGAGGATCCACACTGCAGACTGGACACACTCAGGTACGGACAGCTTTCTGTATTTGTGTGTGTTCAGTTACTGATGTCATCTGCTGTTACTGTATTTCTATAAAGCTCTACAGCTCATTGTTCCTTCTTCATTTAGCCTCTGCTCTGCTCTAGTAGTATTTAAAGGTTAGAGTATCACCCTTCACCGCTCTGTCTCCACTGTTCAGTGTGTAACTGTTGTCAGGCTGAAGGCTTGTGAGACACTGAAGTAAAACTAAGCCCATATAACGGTCTCTTTATGTGGCTTTCTGTATTTGTGTGATGAACTACTGTAATTTGGTATCATCTGTTATTTCTATAAAGCTGGACATCTTACTTGTCCTAGATATTAGTGTCATGGGTAATTCCTGCCTATACTGACATTTTCATTTCGCATGAAAATATGCTTGCCGGAGCTTGCAGACAGAAGATTTTGCTAATGCAAAATGCATATTTTCTTTTTGCATGAGCAAAATTTTCATTCCAAATTCAGAATGAAGACACGCCCTGTGGAACCGTTCCTTTTTTTTATTATTTTGAATTGTTTAACATATTTGTTAATTTTGATTTTATTGCTTTATTACTTTGAATTATTTTCCTACGTTTTGCAAATATTTCAGTTTGTGCTATGCAGACATTTACATCATTATTGCCATTTGTTTTGCAAAATGTAAACATCATTTAAAAAAACTGATATTTATCTGCTGCCTGTCAAATTGCATAAAGTCAACTGGCTGTGGTTATTTAACATCAGTCAAAATCCTGTGTCACTTATAAAAAATAAATAAATAAATAAGCAAAAAAAAAACATAAAATGAGCAACATTGTGGTGTTCAACTCCCACATACTTGTTCTACAAGCTCAATTCCGAATGGTTTAACACCAGAAACACTGCACCTGGTTTACCTACTTATACCTTGAAGTGCCACCCTAGTCATTTGACTGCAGCTTAACCCTCCTTTCATGACTTTTCCTAGAAATGTTCTTTTAATAAGTTAGCAGCTTTACATTTTTTTAAATAATTCCTGTGAAGACTTATTTAGACCAATTTCACTCCTACTTGTGGAAAAATGTTGAGCCTCAAGGCTGTAAGTCTGTTTTGTAACCGCAGGTGTCACACAGGTTCGCTCATTCTAATTTTCTGTTATTCAGACACAGGATTAAGATATATATATATTTAAAAAAACCTAATTGAAAAGAGAACAAGAAATTTAAAAAATGAATTAATCAAATAAAGTACCAATTGCGGACTGACTGAGACGGACGCACTTGCTAAAACACGGAGAACTTTAATGAAACCAAATCCAAAACAAACACTAATAGACTTGAGGGCAAACACGAAGCAGGAAACAGATGAGGCAACACAACGACTGAGAACTGAAACAAAACTATAACAAGGACAGGCTAGATTGGGGAACGAAACGATGATAGGTAACGGCCAAAAAGAAACTGCAGAGACAGACAGACTAAATAACACGACCGATATGACAAAAGAGAAAGGAGAAACAACACGACTGGGAAAAATCAAAACAAAGGTGAAATGTTCGACAAACAGGAAGTGAGGGAAGGGGACTTAAATACACGAACAGACGAGAAACACCTGAAACAGATAATGAGGGTGACGAACAAGGAGGCGGAACAAAGGCGGAGACAAGAAACAACAACAAACATAGCCATGTGCTAAAAGAGCACATGGCCTGGGAAACAGACATGACGAGGGCGTGACACCAATATATAAACAACAATTTATTCATTTAAATTATTCAGTGGACGGCCTCAAAAAATGTTATAAATATCTAGTAGTGTTTCTGTTTTATTTACAAATTAAAGTCTTCAGCCCTGAACAAATTATGTAATTTTCTGTGCTAATACTATCTACAAAGTCTTTATTAATTGTATATTGCTTGAATAAACCTTATCTAAATCCTCGAACTCTTGAAATGCTGTTACAATTTAAAATATAGCTGTTTAGTGATTGTGCATTCAGCACAATTACTGTACAGTTTTTGCATCATGTCATACATAGGTTTTAAGTGCAGGTGGTACCACTGTGGTGCCACATGAAGCTGCTTTCACATGGAAAGTTTAAAACTGCGCATTCAGTTCTTGAAAATATTGAAAATATTAATGTTGTATTTTCAAGGTTTGAACAGTGATGAAATTTTTGAGAAAGTGCTTGGAAATGCTAATCTAAATTAATATTTTGCTTATTAAATAGAGAAATAAAATAAGTCCCAGAGCCTAAAACTGCTCCACTTGGACTTGCTAGCACCTATTTGTATGATAATGATTGGAATTCTGACTCTTTTTGGTGATCTATGATTATTTGACTGGGATCACCCAGAAGTAATGACTCTGTGGTTTCCAAATTGAAAAATGGAGAACTTCGTCACCATGCTGGGAGGTTGCTGTTTTAGTGAGCGCTAGTTAGAAAAAAAAGACAAAACTCACAAGTAGCCTCCCGCAAAGTCTGCAAAAAGCACCTGCAGCTTTTTACACTAGGAGAGTCGAACTCTTGAGTCACATGAAAGGTACACTGTAGTGGAAAAATTTCGAGAACATTTGAATGTTAATGCTTATGTACACTGCTAGCTGTTGAATTTGAAGGCATAATGATGTGCACTGTGTGTAATACAATTGGGTAATTCTAGTTTTTATTGCATCATTTTCATGCCAATACAAGAGGGCACAAAGTCACAAGGCGAAAATATAAACATGCACGTTTAAATATTTTGCACACAAAAGCACATGACAAAAAGTATAAATGCAGACTTATAAAGTCTACTTATAAACAGGTGACACATTTTGAAACTTTAATTTTAAATTCTTATCCTTCTGCTATTACCACATACAGTTCTGGATGTTTTTCGTCCCTTTTTAAAAAATATATAAAAAGTGAAGTGATAATTTTGAGTATGTATGTATTTAAATAAATATGCAATTTACTACAGCTGTAAGGTGTTGTAAAAGCATGAAAATTGACCTGAAAAGTGCTTGAATTTGACTTTGGGAAAAGCTGTTTGAACTTCTGATAAAGCAACAGTCTACACTGAAGGAAACATCTTATTTTGAGGGCTGTGGGGTTTTTTTTGGATAAAACTTTATACATAGCACTTTTATAACCCAAGGCAAGGCAGGTTTATTTATAGACCACCTTTCATACAAGAGCAATTCAAAGTGCTTGACAGAAAAAAACAGTTAAATTAAAAGCAAGTATAAAAATCATGAATGTCCATTGAAACAATTAAAATAGTACAATAAAAGGAAATACATAAGAGTAAAACAAAACATGATAAAAATGATTAAAAGAATTTAAAATGATACAATAAAAGAAAATAACTAAAGGCTATAAGCCAGCTCAAACAGGAATGTTTTAAGTCTTGATTTAAGTGTCTAAAGTCGGGGCTCTTATAATATTCTCAGTCAGCTGGTTTGATTTAAGAGCGGCACTGTAGCTAAACACTGCTTCTCCATGTTTAGTTTTCACCTGAGGCAGGACTAACTGACTAGTTCCTAAAGATCTGAGAGCTCTGCTATATATTGCTAAATACACTGGTTAAGTTAAATACCCCATTAAGATGTTTAAAGACCAGTAATAACACCTTAAAGTCTATTCTGTAACAGACTGGTATCCAGTGTAAGGATTTGAGGATGGGGTGATGTGATCTCTTTTTTTGCTCCTAGTGAGAACTCTGGTAGCTGTGTTTTGAATCAGCTGAAGCTTTAATGCTCTTTTTTTGGAAGTCCGGTTAAGAGACCATTACAGTAATCAAATCTTCTAGAAATAAAAGGATGGATAAGTTTCTCCAGGTCTGGTTTAGTCAGAAGTCTGAGTCCATTAATACACCAAGGTTGCGAGACAGTTTTTTAGATTTGAGGGCTCCCAAGTCCAGACGCAGCCAATCTGTGTCTCATTGCTGTTCCCAAATAAAATAATCTGTTTTATCTTTATTCAACAGCAGAAAGTGTAGCTGTGCAGTCCTTTATAATCCTTTTCTTGACACAAACTCTTCTGTCCGTGATGACTGGTGAGACCCACATATCAAAGAACACACAGTAGTGATCTGACAAAGCCACATCCTTTACAGTGGCCGATATGTTGAGACTCTTTGAGCCTACCTGGAATCATTGGTCGCAAGGCGGGAATGCACCTTGGAGGGGGCGCCAGTCCTTCACAGGGCAACATACACTCTCACATTCACACCTACGGACACTCACAATCCACATATCAACATGTTTTTTTGGACTGTGGGAGGAAACCGGAGCACCCGGAGGAAACCCACACCTTGTCTCCTCCCTTGTGTCCTTGTCTCCTCCCTTGTCCCGCCTTTGTTCCGCCTCCTCGTCTGTGTCTTATTTGTTACCCTGCCCCCTCGTTATCTGTCTCAGGTACGTCTCATCTGGGTTTTGTATTTAAGTCCCCTTCTCTCACTTTCTCTCGTCGGACATTTCACCTGTGTTTTGTACTCTTTTTTGTTGTTTTTGTCTGTCTTGCTTATTTCTTATACCCTCCAAGTCAGTCTTTGTATCTCTTTTGTCTCTTTGTATGTTTACTCTGTTTATGTCTATGTTCAAGTTTAGTCTGTTTAGCTTTCTTTGGCTGTTCAAATGTCTATTTAGCTCTGTCTAAGATTAGTCTGTTCCTCTCTTTGTATGTTTAGCTCTCTCTTCCTAGGTTTATATGTCCAGTTCCCTTTCTCTGTTCAAGTCATTGTTTCCAAGTTTCTCTGTCTCAGTCTTTCTTTGTTTGTTTTCCCTCTAGTTATCTTAGTCTGTCTTTGTATGGTTATATTGTCTTGTAAATAAGTTACTGTGTTTTAGCAAGTGCGTCCACCTCCGTCAGTCCGCCCAGTGATACGTGACATCAATAAACACCACAATAAGGAAGGTCCTTTTTTTTTTAATTGGCAAGACAAACGTCCACTAACACTTAGTAGGCACTTGTGCTGTTCAAAATTAAATACAAATCTACAAACTCTTTCCTTGTAAACATAGATCCTCTAAAAGCATTAAAGTGGTGTACACTAGAAATCTATTTTTTTTTTGTTTGTTTTTTGTTTTTTTTACTTTAAAAAAATAATCAGCTTGTCGCCAGTACTTAAGTAACATTACCTTTAGGTTTTTTCCCCATTACACTTGAAATTGTTTTTCATTTACTGCATTATAGCAGACACTCTTATCTAGAGCAAAAAATGTGCTTAGTGTTCAGACAAAATGTTTATCCTAGCTAGTAAATATAGGTTTGAGTCCAAGCTCCTCTTGAACTAAGATGCTGCCAGAGAAAGGGTCAGTGCTGATACCTAGAAAGAACTAAAAATAGTAAGTGCAATGCACAGCATCTCTCCTCCATCAGTCCTCATACCTAGAAAGAAAGGTGTTTAGCATTGTATAAGTGCAATAGAGTCTGTTTCGGTGTGCAGTTAGATTAATGCTCCTTTAAGTGGGTCACACAGAGGTGGGTCTTCTGTCTGCGTTTGAAGACTGCAAGAGAGTCTGCTGTTCAGACAGCCAGTGGAATTTCGTTCCACCATCTGTCCGCCAGGACAGTGACCTGTTTGTTGCATTGTCTCAGCAGTGTGCTCTTATGTTTATTTGATAGTATTACATTTATTTTTTCAATAATGAGAATGCAGTGATGTTAAACAATGTTCACTGTACATATGTTATTCTAATTCAGTAAAAATAAGTGTGCTAATATGTAACAGATAATATCAGATAATGATCATTTGAATAATGTGAAAAACTAATTAATCAATTTCATTCAGAGGTAAACCGTAATATTTTAAATTCATTACACATAAAGTGATATTTCAGACATTTTTTGTATTTCTTTTGATCTATATGACTTATTGTTCATCAACATAGAAATCCATTATTTCACATTGGAATATTTCCAATTTGAGTAAAGTACTATTCATTGAAATATTGAAATTGATTGAAATACATGTAATAAATATAAAATATGACAGTGTACCAGCACAACACACACTAACACAACAAATGTTGTTGTGTTGTAGAAACAGAGCTGTGGTGAATGTTGAGCGAAATCAAAGCTAAAGGTGGTCCAGTGAAATATTAGAGTGTGTGAGTTGTGTTGGTCGGGCAGTGTAGGGGTCTGTGATGAAATGGTCAGTGAGAGCAGGTACAAAGCAGAATAACCTAATAAATGAGCAGCTGAGTCTAGGATCTAGAAAGGTTTTAATGGAGCAGTTGTAGAAGAGCGACTCTGCTGCATTATTCCGTGTTGAAGGCTGAGAGGAATAGAGGGAAATGGAGGAAATGAAACACAGAGAAAGAGAAACAGAATATTTCTCTGTGATAAAAAGACAGAGAAGATGAAACACCACAGATGATGATCTTTCTTCTGTTTCCAAAAATGACATCAATGAATGACGCTGTAATGAAGCTGAATGTGGGGCTCAGAGAGAACAGTGAGAACAAACACCACTCAAACACAACCATCAACTCACAACTGTGTGTGTGTGTGCGTGTGTGTTGTAGGTTGGAGCATGGAGGAGAGATCAGGATGAAAACAGGACCAAGAAAATGTAGGTTCTCTCTCTTTCTCTTTCTCTCTGTCTGGGTTTTCCATACATCAATAACATTTTGGTAATTATGTAAATGCAGAAAAAAGAAAAAAAAAACTTAATGGAAAAAGTAAAAAATTCTTAGAAAAATAATGCCGTAATCTCACAATAAGATGTGTAAGCTAGCATAAGGTGGAAATTTATTGTAAGGATATTTCAGAAGCCAAAGTGGGGAAAAAGTGTTGTGGAATAAGCTGATGTTTCAAGCCTTGAGTCACACATGGCCTGTGATTAGAAACACTGGTTCTACAAATTTGAAAGCTGGTCCTACAGATGGTCCGATCAAGATCACAGATTTTTAAGGGTTGCTCTGGACACTCTGAAATGCTGAATCTAAAACTGTTCTGAAATATGACTGTGCACTAAAGCTCTCTTTCTCACACACACACAACACACTAAAGTAATTAAAACATTCAGCCCTACAAATATTAATATTTTCTGTGTGTATTAGTTACAATTTTGGCACAATGTTATTGCTGTGTATGACTAATGTGTTGAACCCCACTCCCTCATACTCTGACACTACTATACATATCTACCAGCCAGAGCAGCCCTCTGTCTGTCTCCAAGCACTTCTTTCAGTTTCTCTGAATCAGGATTTTCAGTTAACTCTGAGATGTCAGCTCTGTGTTTGGTAAATATTAGTCTTGCATGTATTTGTACTTTTTACAATGCAGGAGAAAGTGCATCTCCACCTCCTCTACTTCACAGTGGGTACACAGCCTTTCTCCTCTGGACAGGCATGTTTTTTTTTACTCTGATGCGCTTTGAGGCCAGGCTGTGGTCACTGAGTCTGTTCATGTTCAGGATGTGCTACTAGAGCACAGAGCTGTCAGATTTGTTGTTGTGTTGTGCTGGGGTACTGGATGTTAACTGATGCATGAGCACTAAGACCAGCTGGAACTGGGGACACATAAGGCTTTTTTTTACATTTGGCATGTGTAAATATCCCTCTTGCGTGCACAATGGTCGATGTCTCCTCGTTCTGTGACTGCCAATAAGACTGTATATGGTACACATATAGACACATCTCAGGGTTCAGCTCCTGGGCCTGTAGTGCTTTAAAGTCTGGTCTAGCATGATTTTAGATGCATTCAAGTCAAATTCATTTTAATCATGGTATCACACTACATTTTTATAGAAATCCAGAATTAAATTTGGAGGTAATATTAATTTACAGCTACTGTTCTTTAGATGAAAGTAGTAACTGTAAATGCTCTTCCTCACTCTGGGGGCTGGAAATGAAAGCTGAGCTCTCATAATTACAGTGTTTTTTTTACAGTACTGGACACTCTGACAGACGAGTTGAAAGATTTTAATAATCTCTTATTTATACATGGAGGCGTTCCTGTGACATGCGCCTTTCACTTTCTGACTGAATATCTGCTGCTCTGTTCGTACCCAACACTGGACCCATACTGTTCATGCCTTTCGGACCAGTTCACTGCAGCTGTTCCCTTTAACGTTATACAAAAACTGGCAAGATCTCTAAACAATTAAAGCCCAACACTAGAGAACTAGTGGTTTGATCAATATTTTTAAAAACTGTGAATCTCCATTACAAACAGCACAATTTTTCAGTTTTTTTTCAGCCCTTAGAAATTGAAATACTTCTACAAAAATGCCCTGTTCCTTCATCAAGTATATATTATTCTTGTTAATTAAATGTAAAGGTGCCTGCATTTAATGATACATCAACATTCAGATTGAATCTTTTCAGCTCCTGCTATGATCACCGCTTTTCTTTTTAAAAAAGTGATTCAGTGTCGTTCTGAAGTGTACTCAGTTTTGTAGTTTGTTTTTGAACAGATAGGATTTCCATGACCATAAACTGTCCTAAACTGCATGTCGTTTATATTATATCACTACGGCAAGTAAAACAGAGCTTTTCCCTGAACTTCAGCATATTATCAAAAAGATGCTGTACAGAAATGATATTTGTTTACATTAGAAAATGGTCAGATTGTGAATACATTTTATTTAAACTGTGATACTTTTATATTTATTAATTAGAATAATATGATACGAGGCACAGCGGGGAACCCATTGTTGTGTACAAATTCTTACATTTCTGTAAATGTCTGATTATTATACAGTGCTGTATCTAGTAGAGGTCCAGTCGCATCTTCTAAAATTAGTGAGACTCATGGTTTATAATCCAGAGATCTGCCCTGTTTTGGTGTAAACAGAGATGTGATGTAGAAAAATTAGTTAGGAGGAAGTTCAGTCAGTATTTATTCAGTTAAACACTGCAATCCATCTCTCTAAGGAAGTTAGCTTTTTCTTGAGAAACCCACTGGGTTACCTCTGGCCTAGATTTTTATTTTTGTGAACTGTTATTTTTTACTCTGAATTTTTATTATTAATATTTCACCACCTCAAAATTTCAATTTTATCAAATGTCTTACAAAAACAATACAAATATAAAATATTCAGGTAAATATAATAAAAATATTCAAAATTCAGATTTAGATACTTATGTCATTGTTTTAGCTCCATAGTCGTCCTTCCTGAGAGCAACACAATGGGAGTATCCTTCAGCAGCCAGGATACCCCATGATTCACTGCGTGTCATCAGCAGAGGAGCAAACAACAGAAATGGATTAAATGGAAAAGATGATCATTATTTTACTTAAGATAAGCTTCATGCGCCTCTTATATCTGGTTCTGTCTCTCTCTGCTACACTGGTTGGGCCAGATGATCTCACTTGCACACCTTTCTGGGAGTTGTAGATCTCAGCTTGGCATCATGGCTCTGGGGAGTCTGTTAATTTTCTCTCTCTAAAAAAAAAAAAGAAAACTACCTGCATGATGTAGCACATCATTTAATAATGCTGCATTCCAAGCACATTAAACTTGAAATAAACATTCAATAAACATACACCAACATGTGTTTTTTAACTGTTGGAGGAAACCAGAGCACCCGGAGGAAACTCATGTAGACACGGGGAGAACATACCAAACTCCTCACGGACAGTCACCCGGAGTGGGACTTGTACCCACAACCTCCAGGTCCCTGGAGCTGTGTGACACTACCTGCTGCACCACTGTGCCGCCCTTCACATAAATATAATTAAAATATTCAAAATTCAGATTCAGATAAATATGTTTTTACAATTGCACATTTTAGTACATATTTTTCTCTGCATACGTTTTTGGCCCACTTAAACACACCAGTGCCACTACAGCACTGAGAATTATCCAGCCCCAAAATCAAACTTGCTTGGTGGGGATCCTGACAACTGAAGAAGGGCGTGAAATGAGAATTGGAAAGTATGCAGAGAAGCATATGGAGTACAGTGAGTAAATGTAGAACTACATTTGTGCTTCTATATGATATGTGGAACTGATAAAATGGACAGTGAGTGTATTTACCAGGTAGGCGTTCATAATCCAATGATAGGTCAGCATATATTAATGTTCATGCCCTTAGATCATGTTCCAAATCTGTAGATGAAGAACATATCTGGCCACCTGTTCCACCTGAACCATTATTGCAGTGCATAGTGGAGCCGTTTTTGTACCACAACTGCAAAGGCATATATTGGCATGTTTTTTCTTCACCCTTTGCTGCTTCAAATGATCTAAAATAGAAAATGTTAGCTACAATCATCCTCAAATATTCCTCATGATAATAATTTAATTGATCACAGGCCCTGCACCAGTACTCCCACTTCCAGCCTTGCACTGCTGCAAAGTGTGCAAAGCTGACAGGTGTCTGGTTTCTGTAATTTCACACAACAAATGTTCTCACGAGCACACCATATGTACATTTGATGTGCCCCTCTCCTAAGTCTGCATCATACCACACATTCATAAAGCCAACTACCCAACTAAGTCATCTGCTCCTTTACATTTGATCAATCAGATGTAAAATTGCTTGATAAATATATAACGACTGCTTCCTGAAGTTCTTCTTTCAAGTACTGGGACAGGGCCAGAGTAATATGTTTTAGTCACTAGGTAGAATGAAACATTTATATATTACAATACCCTAACTGTAGGTGAGCACTAAATGTAAGCAGTTAACTATTACTCTAGCTAGTTGAAATCTCCCATTTTACGACTCAAAGAGCCAATCAGAAATAAACATAACAACAACGCTATTTTGTGGTTGGTTCAAAGAGAATGGCACAACACAAGTTAAAGGCTTTGTGCTTGATGGTGGCAGAGAGAAAATCCATTGGAATCTATTGTCATGCACAGCATGTGGAAAACAGCAAGATGTAATGGCTGTTTGCTGCTGAAGGGGCATGTTCAGTTTCAGTTTCCTCCCTGTTCTCTCGCTTCACAGAGACATTGTGAGATTTTTTCTATGGCATCATGAGTCATCTCTATCAAAGAACTTACATCCTCACTGTCCTGCTGTAAGGGTCAGATATTGCTCAGAAATATCTTAAGTTATTTTCAGAATATTGTGCCAAAGTCAGGGCAGCACAGTGGCTGAACAGGTAGTGTCTCTGTTACACAGCTCCAGAGTCTTGGGGGCTTCATTGATTAATAAGTTCTCCCTGTGTCCATGTGGGTTTCCTCCGGGTGCTCCTGTTTCCTCCCACGGTCCCAAAAAATACGGTGGTAGTTGTATTGGCAACTCAGAAGTTTCCACTGGTGTGAGTGTGTGTGTGCCGACCCGGTGAAGGACTGGTGCCCTCTCCAGGTTGTGTTCCAGCTTTGCGCCCAATGATTCCGGGTAGACTCCAGACCCACCACAACCCTGAACTGGATAAGCGGTTACAGACGTTGAATGAATGTTTCAAAGTCTTTCCCCAGAGCATCTGCTCTGTTCACAGTGAGAGTGGCCAGCAGGAATAAAGTCAAAGTAAATAGATTTAGTGAAGAGGAGACAACTCCCAAAAAATAGTTTTTTTGAGCATCTGGTGTCATTCATGTCAACATTTGATTGTTTGCAAGCACCTTCTGCAGCACATTCTGAACTTTGAAGAAGTTCGTATCATTTAAACGTGTGGCATATATCTGTATGATCTGAACCTATTAGTGCATTAACCATGACTCCGTTTATCTCTGGCCTTGGTGATGTCCTGGTTAAAACAGACAGCAGCCCTGAGAAAAGAGAGAGCAGCAGGAAACACAGATGTAGCATTTTCCTATTTTTTATTTCCTTGTGATTTTCTTTTGTTGCCAAACAGACATCAGATAAGGGCTTACGGCAAGAATCGGGACGAGGAAAGGCTGTGGACAGTAAAATTTTTGGTGATTTAGAAATCCAGACTAGATGCATTTTTAGGTTTCAAAAAGAGGATGTCTGGTCATCCTACATATTCCCCACATCAACTCACTACACAAAACACAAATATGCCGCTACCGTGCAACTAATTTTGTGCACTTTGTCCAGTTTTACTGCCAAAACAGAACAGACCCTGATAAAAAAAATTTTCAGCTTCATGCTGGTTGTATTTTAGATATGACAAAGTGTCCATGTACAGTCCATGTTGTTTTTGGTCATTATTTTTACATATTAAAAACAGATATTAAACAATGAAAAATGGATGGATGGATTTGATTTTCATTTCATATTCCAAATACATATTATGTAAAAACAAACAATATTTCTTTTTTATTTTAAATCAAAACATAAATTTGCAAGGAATAAGAAACAAAAAAAAACAGTCCGTCTTTTTATTTTTCTCAAACCAAAGTTTAACACCATCGTCAAGGCATCTCAAGGCGCATAAATATAAAACACTCACTTTGATTTTTTTACGTTTCAGTCAATCGTTGTTTATATCATTCAGTATACAATCATAGCCAAAACTGTTGTCACCCCTGAATTTCTCCCAGAAAATCATTGCAATTAAACATATTTTGTTATACACGTTTATTTCCTTTATGTGTATTGGAACAACACAGAAAAGAGAGGGAAAGAAATTGATATAATTTCATGCAAAACTCCATAACAGCAAATCATTTCTGAAACAAATCTAGAAGTACAGAGGCCTATGTATGGTTTAAAAGGAGTAAACACTATAGTTTGTGTGTTTTATATAAAGAAAGTGAGGCATAGCGATGATTGAATGGTGTAAGGGCTGAGTTTGGTATGTTTTATTCTAAGTACATTAATAACAAAATGATTGAAAGTTGCAAAAATCATTATTTGTTTGTTTGTTTTAAATAAATTGATGCAGATTCATGTGTGTTTCTCTGTGGTGGTTGTTTTAAACGAATTAAGGAACAATAGTTGTTTTTGAGAAACCTGGCATATTCACTTATTTAAGGTGGAATGGAGAATTCAGGCTTAGTAATAGACCACAAAAAAGCGTTTCACTACTAGGTAGATGTTTTTGTGATATGATGTACACTTATTTGTGTGTTTTAAACTGATAAAAATGCAAATAAGTAGTGTAATAACTAGTTTCAAAACGAGCTTTGTTTATATAGCGCTATCTTTAGCTTTGCATAGTTGCTTAAGGTGGCCATGAATATTGAAATAAGAAGCTGGAGAATAAGACTCTAAAATGGACCCACTTTAGGTGGAACTAGATGCTTGAATACAAAAATTGTGAATAAGAAGGAAGGATCTACCTCCTGAAATGACATTTATGGTTAAAGGGGAAAAAAACACCAGCCTAGACTTGTCTGAACATTTAAGGTGGATTTAGACAGTAAAGCCTTGTAAAAGCAGGGAAAACGGTGGTGGCTATTTCAATTTTTTCCTTTCACTTAAAGGAACACTATGTAGTATTTCCACCCTAAAATTACAGCTTCTAAATGACTGTGGTGTTCCACTGGGCTGTAATAAGGAGAGTACAGCCTCTGTGGCTGCTATGCCAGGTCTACTGATGGTTTACTATACTAAGCAACTTCTGAATCACGGGGCAGAGGGCTCACGCGATTATCAACTAATAACAAATGAGAAAGTAGTCTGTGAGTAACCTTTATTGAGATCAGCTAAAAGCATGCACTAAACCTCTACTCTGCTCTATCAAAAGGGAAAAACTCTGTTGTATACGCTCACACACACATAAGCACTTCATGATCATACAAGGAGTTGTTTTGTAACCATCTATAAGGGAAGAAAGAGATAACAGTGCAGAAACAAAGTTCTATGAACCAGCTAGATCTCATGCTCGTTAAAACAGAAAAAACTTCCTTGATACTTTGGATGCAGGAGTGTAACTCTTTCAAGCTGCACTCCCGTGTACTCCCATCAAATTCCTTTCCTACAAAAGACTTAGTTGGTGAAGTCTAAAGTCTAAAGACAGAATAATGCAACATACATTTCATAAAACAGCTCATTTTTATATAAAACAAAGACCTTTACTAATCATCAGTGATTACTACTAATTACTACTAAATACTAGTGATTCAATGAGCACGTTTGTAAAAGAAACACACACATTTAAAATTTCCCTTCACAGGTGTTAGTGATACGTTTTGTTTAAGGAAGTTATAATTATTTTTTGAGAGTTACTGTGCAGTGAGCCAGGGTTTGCAGCTGTTAACTTAAGCCAGATTAGCTCGCTTCTTCGTGTTAGACATCAATTCTGTGATAAGTGCTTTTCTGTGGCTGGCTGTGAATGAAATGGATAGAGATACACTTTGTATTTGTTGAGGACAGTGTTATAATTAGGCTTTTGAGAGTTACAGATGAATAAGAGCAAGTGGTAGCGCCTGCTAACTTTAGCCTGATTAGCTCACTTTTTAGCATTGGACATCTGGTAATAAGTGCTTTTCTGTCTCTGGCTATGTGGTTATAAAAGCTAGAGTACCACCAAAGTTACACTCCAGCATAGGTAGATGTTTTACTGAAATGAACACCTTTCTGTGTAAATATGTTGATGGCAAAATCATTTTAGCTCTTACAGTCCCAAGTTTTTAAACTCGTCTTTTGCTTGTTCATGTATGTTCAGTAGAGGTGGGCGGATCAATCCAAATATTGATAATATCGATACCAATGCTGGTATTGGTATTGATGAATACTCGTGTAAAAAGATCGATACTCAAGCTTTTTTCTCTCCCGCTAAAGTCTGTGTGTGACTCAGCGCACAGCAGCGCTGTTTTCCTCAGCCTACCAATCTGGTCGAGCTTCAGGTCTGCGGAGGAGGTAGACAGATCCCTCTACTGTTTTGAAACTGTATTTTAGTTCCCATATTAAACACTTGGTGTCAGTATTACAGATTGCTCCTTTAAGGTGTTTGTACATGTAACATAACTTTTAAAGTATCGGTTATGAAAATATGTAGTTTTATGATTATTTTAATTATATAATTATGCTTCCAACATTGTAAAAAGTAAAAAAAATACATGACTAAATTTAAGAAAATTGTTTTATGAAATTGAATAGACTAAAACTAAAGTGCTTCTGACTAAATCTAAACTAAAACTGCGTATACAAAAATGGCTAAAACATAAATAATATAATACATTTTGTCAAAAGATTAAATGTACAACTACATCAAAATCAGCTGCCAAAATTGACACTGAGTTTTAATTTACAACTGCTTGGTTAGAATCAGCCTCTTAGAGCTATAGAGCTATAGAGGCCTTTAGTAATGGTCTGTGCTGAATCAATCCCAGCAGATTTTCTTTCTTTAGAAAGAAAGGGTGTATAGTAGAAATCTGCATGACGTGTCAGATTTGCTATATGGGTTGTGAACAACAGCTGGCCATCCAGAATCACACCTAGGCTTCTTGCATCTCCAGATGGAACAATTGAAGACATCCTGTGTCAAAGGATGCAGAAAGGTCTAGAAGAATCAGAACTGATGACAGAACTTGCTGCCTTGAGCTTCTCAATTACTGCCATAAGGGTAGTTTGACTCCCTTTTCTACCTGAACATCTATGTTTTAGTCTATAAAAACTTTTGTTTATTCCTTATTTAAACATTACAACCGAGTGCTCAAACATGTTTCCTAACACATTGTCTCTGTCATGTTTGCCAGAAAACGATTTTTAAATTGAGGAAACAAATGAAGTCTCAACATAATATTTTTCCACCGTAAGACTTTAGGGGCTCCGTAGTTTTATGTATATCTTAGGATTTTATGGCAGACTCCTGCATGTAGGTTTTCAACTGGATACATTTCCTAGTTAGTGAACTTGATTCTGCTGAGTGGAAACCCAAATTTCACTTCCACTGTCTCCTATTGAGTTTGATTTTGAATTACACCATCAAATACAGGGGCTAAAATAAAATGGTCATAAAACTACAATATCATGAAAAAGTTGATTTATTTCAGTAATTCCATTTAAAAAGTGAAACTTGCATAGTATACTTATTCATTACACACAGACTGATATATTTCAAGTGTTTATTTTTTTTAATTTGATGATTTTTACTGACAACTAATGAAAACCCCAAATTCAGTATCTCAGAAAATTAGAATATTGTGAAAAGGTTCAATATTGAAGACACCTGGTGCCACACTCTAATCGGATAATTAACTCAAAACACCTGCAAAGGCCTTTAAATGGTCTCTCAGTCTAGTTCTGTAGGCTACACAGTCATGGGGAAGACTGCTGACTTGACAGTTGTCCAAAAGACAACCATTGACACCTTACACAATCAGGGCAAGACACAAAAGGTCATTGTAAAGAGGCTGGCTGTTCACAGAGCTCTGTGTCCAAGCACATTAATAGAAAGGTGAAAGGAAGGAAAAGATGTGGTAGAAAAAAGTGTATAATCAATAGGGATAACTGCACCCTGGAGAGGATTGTGCAACATTACCCATTCAAAAAACAAACCCATTCAAAAATGTGGGCAAGATTCACAAAGACTGGACTGCAGCTGGAGTCAGTGCTTCAAGAACCACCAATGAACAGATGTATGCAAGACATGGGCTTCAGCATCCCATTTCTTTGTGTCAAGCCACTCTTGAACAAGAGACAGCATTAGAAGCTTCTTGCTTCCAAAAATGACTGGACAAAAATGACTGCTGCTGAGTGGTCCAAAGTTATGTTCTCTGATGAATAAGTTTTGCATTTCCTTTGTAAATCAAGGTCCCAGTGTCTGGAGGAAGAGAGGAGAGGCACGTTTCCACAGTCAGTGATGGTTTGGGGCGCCATGTCATCTGCTGGTGTCGGTCCATTGTGTTTTCTGAGGTCCAAGGTCAACGCAGCCGTCTACCAGGAAGTTTTAGAGCACTACATTGCTTCCTGCTGTTGATCAACTTTATGGAGATATAGATTTCATTTTCCAATAGGATTTGGCACTGGCACACTGTGCCAAAGCTACCAGTACCTGGTTTAGGGACCATGGTCTCCCTGTTCCTAATTGGCCAGCAAACTCGCGTGACCTTAACCCCATTGAAAATCCATGGGGTATTGTGAAGAGGAAGATTCAATATGCCAGACCCAACAATGCAGAAGAGCTGAAGACCACTATCAGAGCAACCTGGGATTTCACAACACCTGAGCAGTGCCACAGACTGATCAACTCCATGCCACACTGCATTGCTGCAGTAATTCAGGCAAAAGGTGCCCCAACTAAGTATTGAGTGCTGTACATGTTCATACTTTTCAGTGGGCCAGCATTTCTAAAAATTCTTTTTTTGTATTTAAGTAATATTCTAATTTTCTGAGATACTGAATTTGGGGTTTCATTAGTTGTCAGTTATAATCATCAAATTAAAAGAAATAAACACTTGTTAAACACAAATATATCAGTCTGTGTGTAATGAATGAGTATAATACACAAGTTTCACTTTTTGAGTTGAATTACTGAAATAAATCAACTTTTTCATGGTATTCTAATTTTGACCAGCAGCTGTATCTGTGACCAAATTCTTACCAATGTACTGAAAATGCTTTTGAGTAATTAAGTTGAAGCTGCCTGATGCAGAGGTCAGTTCTCAAAAAAATCCTTTATCAGTGGATTAGTGTGGTGCTGCTCAGTGTGAAAGGGTATTATTCTCCTGAATTCTGGGTTTCTTTTGAAACTTTTGAATTGAAATTTTGCCTATGTTGTGTGGGAGACAGCAGGACAAGATCATCTGTATACGGCAGGTATTTAACTTCTGTATCAGAAATGAAATCCAGGAGCTGCTGACTGGTGCTGCATGGCTAAGTTATGAATGTAAATGAGTGTCATGGGAGAAGTCATCAGGTTGGATTACAGTTAATTTTTGATCAATTGTCCAGCCCTGCCTCCTTCGAGCTCCCTCTCTGTATATGTACAACAAAGAAATTTATTTCTATTCATTCACATATTTTCTCTTTTTTAGTTCTCATTTTCTTATGTGTTGTTCTGAGTTTAGTTTCTTTTGTGATGCTTTTATTTTGTGTTGTGTGCAGATGCCTGTGAACTCACAATGGACCCAAACACAGTGCACAAACACCTCTCTCTCAGTGAGGATAACAGAAAAGTGTCCAATGAGGAGAAAGAAAACCAGTATCCTGACCATCCAGAGAGATTCAGTGGCTGGGGACAGGTTCTATGTAGAGAGGGTCTGACTGGACGCTGTTACTGGGAAACTGAGTGGAGTGGCTGGGGGTTGGTATATATTTCAGTGGCGTATAAATCAATTGATAGAAAAGGAGCCATTGATGCCACTTGGTTTGGACAGAATGAAAAGTCCTGGAGTCTGACCTCTCATGAACACCGTTACTCTGTCCGTTACAATGCAAATGACACTGCTGTCCCTCCTCCTCCCTCTAGCTCTAACAGAGCAGGAGTGTATTTGGACTATCCGGCTGGCACTCTGTCCTTCTACAGCGTCTCCACTGACACACACACACTCACACACTTACACACACTCCACACCACATTCACTGAACCCCTCTGTGCAGGGTTTAGGCTTTATCCAGACTCCTCAGTGAGTTTGTGTCAGATAAAATAGTGCTGTGTCTCTGTAATGATCTGATACACACTCTTTTTTGACTCTGCTTTGTGTCTCTCTCAATTTAATTATTTTTCTGCCTGTCTTTTCACTCTTTCCCTTTTCTAATGTAAACTCTACTTCAGAAATAAGATACATAAGATAAGGGCCCCTGGTTTCAATGTGTATCCCAACAGAGGATTCCTATGAGTGGCCATTTAAGCCAAATTTCAGTCCTCTCACACTCTCCATCAGTCCTCACACACACACCATCAAACCCTCTCTCATTAGGGAATGAAAGAGACTTTTATAGTAAGTGTGTATGAGTTTGACAGTCAATGAGAGAGTATGTGTATGAGAGTTTAATGGTAGCGTTTTTTGATTGGCCTACAGAGCTGTCATTTAAATTTTCCTTTTCTGATTCGCTAATGGTCAACAATGCCCCTCCCTTGTGTGTGGGTATTTTCCTAAATGGAAATCCCACTCAGCCACGTTAAATGGAACCCAGAGCCCAGGCCCAGAATAAATGAGGCTATGGACCTGTTAACAAACATAATAAATTCACCCAATGACATCAACACCATGGCAGACGTGTTACGATGTCGGCAACATCCAGCAGCCAATGCAGCGGGTCTAGGCTCTGGGTTCCATTTAACGTGGCTGACTGGGATTTCCATTTAGGAAGGAGCCCCCTGAGTGCATGTCCTGTACATACTTTTCAGTAGAACAACATTTCTGTATTAAAAATCTATTTTTAAATAGGTCTTATATAATATTCTAATTTTCTGAGATAATGACTTTTGGGTTTTCATTGGCTCTTAGCCACAATCATCAACATTTAAAGAAATAAACGCTCGAAAAAGATCACTGTTTGTAATGAATTTATATTTTATATTTTAATTTTTTGAAATATATTACTTAAATTAACTTTTTGACCACATTCTAATTGAATGTGAGGCAAGATCTACCTGTTAAAACTCAGGATTTCCCCTTTCACTTTTGTGTCTGTAATAATCTTATCTTAGATTTTGGACTAAATGATGTCCCCTACTGCATGTGTGGATTTTTTGTTTGTTTTTTCATTGTCATTCAAATCATTATGTAATTTGTGATCTTTCTATTATTGCTTGTATTACTTGATTGTTATTAATAAAGAGTTTGCCTCTATATTCACAGTGTAAATCATGAAATGGTCAATTGGATCATGTTACATTCCAGTGCAGCCAAATGATGGGTTTTGTTGATTTCCTAGTTACAAAGAAAGTGAACACATCCTCCACAGAAAAGAAAGCACACTTCTGCACACTTTAATGCAGTTACGATTTTCTGGATTTAACCTATGGGGAAGGGGGGAGGGGAAATAAAACTTTAAATCCTGTAGAGTATACTATTTTCTCTTAGAAAATCAACATAAAATGTAATAATTCGAAAGAGTGTCTAACGTTATTCACGCTAGAATATGTATAGTTTTGGGATTTATACTGTTCCGAACACTAGATGGCGATATGCACTGGGTGATGATCAGGTGAGGTCCGGTGGGTTATATCCCCAAGTAAATACAAACAGGAAAGATAAACAAACAAAATCGAAAGTTACTCGAGCTGATGAAGATTTTCACTCGGTAGGCCGTTAATCGTTTTTTGTTTTGTTTTGTTTTTTTGCTGTGGAATAATGTTTACATCTGTAATTCAGTTCCCAAATAGATCGTCCACAGTGAAATCCAGTTCATTTTAAGCCTGCGTATATTTTTTAATGGTTCTGTTCGTTTTTTATTATTATTATTATTATTTTAAAGTTTTTTTTTTAACTTAAATGTAAAAGCATTTAAATGGAAAACCATTTTATTAAATAATTTGCTTGAGAAGAGCTCCAGGTGACTGAAGAGTTTGGTGTTTTCTCCCAGTATCGACGTGGGTTTCCTCCGGGTGTTCCGGGTTCTTCCCACGGTTCAAAAAAACGTTGGTAGGTGGATTGGCGACTCAAAATTGTCCGTGTGTGAGTTGGGGGAGGGGAGGTGTGTGTGTCACTGAATGGAGGATGGACAGTGCTGGGAGGGTTACTTTTAAAATGGATTCCGTTACAGAAAACAAAGTACATTCCCTAAAACGTATTTTGTGATGTGTTCCGTTACCTTCTCAATATGAGAAACAGATTCTGAATAAAATTCAACATTTTCTCACATTTTAAAGCAGTGAGAATGTGGCGGTCACACCCTGTTACTGAAGAAGAATATTCTGTTGTGTTTCACTGCAACAACAAGCTGAATGTATGAGAGTAAAGACTATAAGAGAATGTAAACACAAAAGATCCTCAGTGATTTCTCTGGTAAAAAAGAAAGAAAAAGACCCAATGTTCCCATGACTAACTCCACAGCTATTAAGAGCTTTATTTATATAATCAGTTTATATAATCATGTACCAACAGTAGAGATGCACAGACTGATCGTCCGTGACCGGAAAAGGCCGGTTTTTATCGTGATCGACCGGTCAGTGTCTCCACACAGATTTGTGCCGGTCGCATTTACACATGTGCACCACACGAGGGCGGCAGCAGCAGCGCAAACACAGCCACACACTCACTGTTTAAGCACTGTTTTAAGCGCCGCACCGGTGAAAAGCTCCAAAAGACAATCCCTTACTCACCACGCCACAGTGAACGTGCCTTTATTTCCTGAGTAACGGTAACGCACTGTTCTGGAGCTCCTAGCGCCCAGGCAATGGTACGTTTTGACGTAAAGTCTTCGTGAATTCAACGTTGAGGAGGTTCCTTCTTAGATTCAGTGCAGCTGTGGACCAATGAGCGGCTGCCGGCTGTGAGCGGGGTCCTATTCCCCGGGGGAGGGGTGCGCTGCTGGACGCCGCTCTCCACAGGGATTCGCTCACAGCTCTGAGGGGGCGGGTCAGAAGTGATTGACACCTCTGTAAACCAATAGCAGGGACTCAGATGAAGACAAATAGAGTCGATGTTCCGAGATCACTCACTCTCTCTGGGTCTGGGAGAGAGAGGGAGCGCCTGGGAAGATATTTTAGAATAAACTTAAATTGACTTGTTTTATCACAGAACAACCAAATAAAACCTTTATGTTTGGTGAGAGACTATTTTAAACGTTTGGTCACTTTGAGGTACATACTGTCTACATTCAGTGTTAAAGTCTAGTGTTAAAGTGGAACCGTTCTAAAATGAGCCGAAAACTGCATCTGTGTAAGAATGAGTGTTTTAAAATAAGAGCGGTATTTCCAACGAGGGCCACAGGGGGGCAGTGTGAGCCCGCAGCGCTTTACCTCCTCTCCCTCCTTTAATGATTTTGCTGGTAGTTTTATGGAGAGAGATTAGTCTCAAAATACTTTACAAATGTGTAAATGTTAATCCACAAATTAAACACAGATATGTTTCACTGTTCACAAATGAACACATCACACTCTGTGTCTCACGGTCTGCAGTTTGTACAAATACAGTTACATTCATAAACACGTGTTTGGTTTTCATAGATATATCATCATTTTATGCGAAAATAAATACATTTGTTTAAATTTACATTGAATATATTTGTAAAGTCACTGTCTCGAATTTAAAATGTATTTGTAAAGTGTTGAATCTGAACATTCAGTAATTTACAAATACATTTTAAATCTGAGACTTCGACTTGGAGCAATGCAGAAAGTAACACTGCTCACATCATCACCTCAACAATGAAGCACACTCCAAGTGTCACAAGCAAGAGTCAGTGCTCCTCTTCATACTGCAGCTGTAATGTGATCCACTCAAAAGAAACCCCTCTGATTCCAGTCAACACCGATATCTTACAGAAACATGGACTGAGAGCACTTCAGGCTGCGCTTGAAGACGGTCTGTGGCTTAACCCCTCAATCACCTCCAGCCTCTTAAATCTGAAGAGTGCCCGGTTTTAAACAGTTTTCAAAAACACAAGACCCTTCCTCAAGGGAAATGATGTGACTGGTTTGGTCCCCCACAGTTACACCAGGGTCCAGCACCGTCCAACAGTTCTCCACTGAGTGAATCCCCTGTCAGCGTTGAGCCCAGTTTATATTTTGAATGAATGTGTGTGAGTGTTTGTCGCCCTGTGAAGGACTGGTGCCTCCTCCAGGGTGTGTTCCTGCCTTGGGCCCAGTGATTCCAGGTAGACTCCGGACCCACCGCGACCCTGAACTGGATAAGGGTTACAGACAATGAATGAATGAATGAATATTAATATGAACACTGTGCTACTCAGCAGCAGCTGATTGAGATCTGTAGTGAACACATTGAAAGCTGATGATATTTAATGCATTTTACTTATACAATGCTGTAAAGTGTGTGTGTGTGTGTGTGTGTGTGTCCAGTGTCTTCCTGCACCAACATTATTCTTTTTCATTCCACATTTACGTAAAAGGCAAAAAAGAAACCACTTTAAGGGACTACAATGGACAAATGTTACAGCTAAAGTCATTCGATCTGTGCACCCATGCTGCAGTTCTGCATTTCTTGGTCACAGGGTTAAAGCTCTTGGATCAAAGAGAAATGCACCACTTTTTAAATGCTCAGGGTGCTGTACATTTAGTGAGTGTCCAGTTGAAGTAGATGTTGTAGTGCACAGTGAGGCTACTCTGAAAGCACTTGTGTCCTTCAGAGGTGAAACTGCGGTACACGGAGAAACTGAACTGAACAGGCGTCCTGTGAGAGCAGAAGAACAACTTCATACAGATCAACAACTTGTAGGAACGCTTCCAAGGGCTCTTCATCTTCAAAATCTGCAGGAACGTCAGAAAGCTGTATTTGAGTCTGGTTGCAGAGATGAAGCCCCAACTCCTGGGGTTCTGAAATCCATCTCCTGGAGACAAAGAGGCAAGAAAAGACCTCATAAAAATGAAACTCTGAGTCTCCAGAAACTGACTCGCCTTACAATGTGCTTCAAAAACTACTCCTCCTTCCTAAAGGAGCAATGCTGTGGTCAAAAAGGAGCACTGACAGTTTTCACAGACGATCAAAAGAGGACACAGTGTATCTAGATGCTACAGGGAGTATTCTAAAAAAAACAATAAAACAATCCAGGTCCATTTTATGTATGAGATCGTGGTGAGAAACCAAAACAAAGGTTGTCCTCCTTTCCCTGTCGCAACTGATGTGACATGTGATCACACCACTGCTTCTGTTCTTTATTTTCTCAGTGTGTTTCAAACTGATCGTGTCAGACTTCATGGACACAGGAATATAAACCCAATAATGATTGTAGGTGATGGCCCTATTGTTCTCATGCAGGAAATATCACAAGTTTTTTACCAAACAAACCTCAGCAATTTGCTTGTGAAATACTTCAAAATAGTAACTGGAAAAGGCACCACAGAAGACTTCAGTCACTGTTCTTCATCGCTGTCTGAGCCACATCATGAAGAATGTAAAGACCATATGGAAATAAACAGTTAGTAACATTTTGTTTGTTTGTTATTAATGTGTATTAGTCTGTGTAACTGACCTGTAATATGTACATTATAACAACTCTAAACTATCTATTCCTCAGTCAGTGCTCCCAGTCACTACAAGTTGTGTGTGCATATATTTGGCCTCCTGACATCAGCACAATGGCAGAATTAGACGAGGTGCTTCTCAGCTGCACTGTACTTTTATCAAGTCCATGCAGTTCTGAAAATGTACAGAAGCACTTCACTGACCTCCAGGCACTGCTTATGGCCTTTGGAGAATCTCCTGTCAATGACAGCAGCATTGTTGCCGAGGACCTTGAGGTAAAAACCTCATTATGATTTTCATTAAACTTCTCTCTTCACCCTTTTCCTCAATCCGTAAATATGTGATTTATTTTATAGGTCACCGTGAGTCAAACACCATTTCAAACACATTTCAAGAATCTCATCAGCAGCGCACCTCTGGACCAAGAAGGAGACCCTAATGTTTACTGCTCTAGGACATTCACCTCTTCCTTAGTCACTTACGTCTCGCCCCAGGCAGCTCTGTGGACAGGTTTGACGCTGGGTAGGTGATTCATTCAGGTGATTCCAGTCTTAGTTCATGCACAGAATGTACATCTGTGAAAAAGTATATCTCACAACGAGGAACATTTCAGGACCATGGTGTTATTTTCGGTGACCTGGGGAGGCGTGGTGAGGGGCTGTTTATCAGCAGTTCTCAAAGAAATGTTCCAGAATTTCAATGAAGACCCTCCAGGTGAAATATACTTCAAGTGTTTCTCAGTTTAAAAGTATGGTCTGTATTTTACTAGTCGTGCTGCTGGAAATAATCTGATATATTACAGTGAAACACGCCATTGATCTTCAGAACTTCACCAAAGACGACAGAACCCAAGGGAATCATGGAGAAGAGCCAGTGGGAGCTCAACAAAATACGATTCAATAGACAACGAATAACAAGACGTGATGACTCTGTGAGAAGTGATCAGGACGCCCATGTTGCCCTTTTAAGGGAATGTGGTGATGGAGAACGAACCACGAGGAAAAAAGTGAAAAGGTTTGAAAAAATAAATACACACAAACACATGATATAATATAAAAGATAAATATATATTAATTGAATGTTTATATTAAATTATTAAATAGGATTTATCAGACTCTGCTCAGACAGTCATTTAAGAGTTATTTAAAGATCTGTTTTTCATCTTTCCGGACGTCTACAATAAGACAATATTCATATGTAACAGTGATTTTATATTTTTATCTTTAAACCGTTATGAATGATTGTATAAGTATTAATTATTAACACCACACTTAGTGCAAAAAGATAAACACGTGCAGCACAGAGAAACCAAACATCTGTATTTTAATTACTATTAATGTCATTATCTAGGAGCAGAAAATACAGAAAGAGGTGTGGAAACAAAGAGAAGGGAATCAGAGGGGAGTCTGTGTCACGCCGATGAAGTAGACATTTTTGTACAAAGTGAAAAATATAAGAACCAACAGTGAGTTCATGAATTAACACCTGATAGTGTTTTGTTTATTTGGTTTTTTTTAAATGTACAATGTTTTAGATAAAAATGATACAAGAAAATGATTAAAAATTATTAGGTAATTGTTAAAAATGTAGTGAGAACCAAAAAAAACAGTTATTTTGAATTTTTTAAAGACGTCTTCAAGAACAAACAGCACACATTTGAAAGCAGAAGAACCAGTGGACGATGAAAGGGATGAGGACCTCATTTATAAGCGGCCGAGTACAGCACAGGAGCCTTTTTATAGCTCATAGTTTCATGGTCATATTATTTGGACAAAATGTAATAAATACTCTACTATTTGTGTTAAAACTCTATTGACTTGTGCACTGACGTGTAGTTATTTATTCACTGACATGACTTTTCCAGTTTAAAACAGAGCACTAAATCCCCATTGACTTGTGCCTCGCCTACAGCTGACATTCAGGAAACAGCATCAGTGACAGTGAGATAACCACATATCACCACATTAATAATATATTATTCTACAACTGACACTTCTTTAGTTTTTTAAACAATGTCTGTCTTCAGAATTATAATAAGTTTTCACAAAGGAAATATCTGAATGTGAACTAATGCATATTTCTATATGATTAATATCCACAGAGTCATCCCATGACATTAATTACATCTACGCCATCCACATCTTATGAGCCTCTAACTTCAGAGCGTGAGCCGAGACAGAAACAAGTTCATGAAACAAAAGAAACTGTTCCTTTAAAGGTGTTTATTTTATTCAGTCTGTAGCTCAGTACCTTCCAGTGATTCTAGAAGAGTAATAAAGGCTTAGCCACGAAACATTAAAACACTGTACCACTTTAGAATAGGACTACACTTATACACTTTTATTAACGTTTAACCATCTGTTTATTTATGATATTTATTGTGTTGTTAATATATTAAAAATAATTAATGATGTTATAAAACATAAATAGAAATGGCCTCTTTGCCAAATAGTGAACCCACATCCATCTGCACTGTTAGACCTCAGATCTTGCTGGATACTGACCTTACTTTGTCTTCTCCATCAATCGACATTAAACCTATCAGCGTCAGCACAGATTTCTTAAAAATGGCAAACGTTTAATGAATAAACCACCAACAAACTCGCTGTTTATACATTAACTATAATGCGGTGTGTACCCCGACATAACAACACAATCAGCCAAATTCACATCATCAGGTCTTAGCTTATTCTTTATGTCGACATTTTCAATAAGTGCTCAGACATTTTCAGCATTAGGCAATAAACACAGGTCACTGCTGCTTTTTCTATCTGTGGGTCACAAATGATTATGAATTATATAATTATTATATATTATTATAAGGTGTTTTACACAGGTTTTTAAAACATTTGTAAACCTTTATAACTGTGGTCTTATTTTAAAGGGATACCCAAAGCGTATTTATGTAGTGCTCTATATTTAAATAAAACTGCAGCTTCAGACTTAATTCAGCTTCATTTAAATTACTGATATTGCACTTAGCTTTCAGTTCTCAGCGTTAACATTTATATGTTTTATATTATTTGTAACAGAGAGGTAAAGGAATGAAAACAAGAGCACGGAGAGAAAACCTTGGGCCAGTTTGGGGAAATCATTCACCGCAAGAAGTCATTCCAGCAGCAGCCAGATTGTCGAGACCAGTAATTATTCACCGTGATCAGTGGATTAGCATCTGGACCCGCAGACATGGCTAAGCAGTGATGAGATAGAGTTAGCTTGCTTTTACATGGCACAGAAGTATAATGATATTGATGGCTTTCAGTCATGCCTGTTGTTCTCAGCCCTTCATCGTGGCAGTATTGTTGGTGCCCCAGTGAAGCCATTTGTGCAAGTACTGAATATTAATGACAACCACTGGATTACTGCAAGTGTTGCCGGCCCCAGGTCTAGGGGTGGCTGGGCCAGCAGCAAGGGACACACAGACCGAGCGGCACTGTGTATCCTTAGAGTCTATGGATCTGTGAATTTGTGAATCAGTGAAGAAACACGACAGCAGTGAAAAGCTTGGTCGAAAACAGCGCGAGTTTATTTCTGAACTGCGCATGCTCAGAGTCTAAATTTTAGTGTTCTCCATGCAACTCAATGGGATGAAGCGCCATCTAGGGGTTGAGTGGTGTAACACCATATCAAACAAACAAGAATGGCTTCAAAAGCTTTTAGAATGGTTCTGATGATTAAAATAATAAAATAAGTGTGAGGAGGGGGTGGTCTGTGTTAAATTAACTGTAGATGGAGGCAATTTTCTAACCCTCTACACAAGCAACATTCTCTGTCAGCCAAATGAGGTGTGCATATATGACAGCTTAAATTCAGGAGTAAACAACAACACTAAACAAATGCTGTCACGGATGATTCGACCGTCAGCACCTTGTTTCATTATCAGAAAGACTACTGTGCAGATTCAGCAGTCAGGGAGCAGTTGTGGACTTTTTGCCCTGGCCTTTGTAAAGGTGTTGTGTGACAGAGTTAGACCAGAGGAGTGCCTTATTGAGGAAAAACAAACACTAAGGCAAAGACTCTACAGAGGGATATTGGAGAAAAGGGTCCCAGACTGTGCTTACAAAAAAAACACAAAGACAGCCAGAGAGGGGTGCAGTAAAAGTATATGTTCACTGTGTGTGCAGGACTTCTCATAATAATGAAGTGATGGTCCAGTGCAGCAAATGCAGTTCCTGGTATCATCCCCCACTTGTGTGAGTGTCCCTAAGTGTGCACTGGACCCCACAGCAGAGGAGTGGCACTGACAAACCTGCATAGGTTAGTGTTTGAAAGATAAAAGACAAACAAACTGTCCTTCATTTAGTTTGTTCTTCTACATTTCAGAGTCTTCTTTACATTTCAGAGTGTGGTGTTGGTGGTGGGTGGTGGGGGTGGTGTTTAACTTGAAACGCTTGGCTTGGATTTAATGAGTACTTTCAATTAAAACGTTTCTCTTGAACATCTGATTTAACGTCTTCATTTAAGGTCCATGTTTAAGGAATTAATCAGTACCAGTTTCCACATTTAAACAGTGTAATAACTAAGCGTCACTGCCACAGTTACCTGGTGTGTGTTTGTTAAGAATAGGGCTGATTTTATTTGTTAAACTTAGATATTAGTGTTTTATGGAGTTAATAAATGTGATTATTTACTGATCAGAAACGACAGTTTGACATCCTACTGCTACAAACTCCTACAGAACTGACATGACAATTATACCCTGGGTACATAAGGATACATCCCAGAATACTTCAGTGGGGTTTTCAAATCACAGTTTGATTTAACCCTGTTATGACGCACAAAACATGGATTTTTAAAAGAATTCTGAAGACAAGAGTTCAAAACTGCTGTGGTAAAGACACCAGCCAAAATCACCCCCTGTATCTCAGGATATGGTCTAAAAACTACAGTATTTTTCCTGGTAATAAACAGATTTAACCATTTTACTGAATTTAAAACATAAAAATACAAAACTGATTAATGTTTATTTATTCTTTTTTATATCTTTAAATTGATTAGTTTTTTTCAAAAAGAATTATTCATAAATGTGCCGCTCTATGACTCAAATATCATAGCGTGAAAACCAAAGACAATCATTTTCAAACTTTAAACACTGTTTTCCAGACTACAGTCATGATCTCTAGTGTCTTTTGAATTGAACGTTTTTTACAGTGTTTAACGTTCTAATATAACTGTCATTTTCAGGAAATGTGAATCACTAACAGGAGTTAATTATTAACTGCTGTTACCCACAAACACCACAACTACACCATAATGAAACCTTATGAACATTGTACCTGAGAAAAAAGGGACAAGACTGCACTTGTCTCCCTGGTAACACTACAGTTGTATTTAAAAATAATGTTTGGGGAAATTTGAAATATTACTATTCAGTTTGATTTAACCATTTCATGGCCTTCAGCATTCTTCAATTTATGGAATTGTGTTGTTATTCTTATGACGTTTGTAATGCTATTACTCCACATTCCTACAGTAAAAATGTATGAACATTATAATCTGGGTGCTCTAGAACATGTTCTTCAAGGCTGCAGTGGAGTGGTCTGGTAACAGTTTGATTTAACCCTTTGATGGAGTTTAATATCTGAGTATTTTCCAGCCTATTACTCCTAATTCTTACAGTAAATACACATAAATATTACACCCTGTGAACCTGAGGACATGTTTCTCAATACAACAGTGGGATTTTCTGGTAACAGTTTGATTTTTTATTTTAATCTCCGAGTAAACTGAATTCCCTCCATTTTATGGACTTTTTAAGGGTTGTAAACCGTTCTTTTAGCCACTCAGGTCTGTTTTTAATATTAACTGTAGTGAATTATGTGGAACTGTGTTTTAAATTCCATTTCTTATGAATTTTCAATATCTGAGTCCCCCCTCTTGCTCTCACACGTTCTACCGTAAACCGCGATGTAGATGCGCACAGGAAATACTAGTGTAGATAGATAGATGTACAATGAAATTGAGCAGCAAACCTTAAAGTGCTTAAACAAAAAAAAAAACAGTAGAAACATGCAGTTTTTTTACAATATAAATAACAAATTATTGCACAAGCCCTGGGTAGTTGAAGAGATTAATGTCCGTGTGTTTGCTGTGTATTGCACAGGCCCTGAGTGGCTTAAGAGGTTTGTGTGTTCAGTTCCCGTACAGCACTGGGGTAAAAGCTGTTTTTCAGTCTGTTTGTCCTGGATGTGATGGACCTGAAGCGTTTTCCTGAGGGCAACTGTTGGAAAAGATGGTGTCCAGGCTGGCAGGAGTCTTTCAGTATATTGGCTGCCCTGCTTAGGCAGCGAGAGCTGAACAGATCCTCCAGCCTGGGCAGTGGACAGCCGATGATAATCTGGGCCATGTTGATCACTCTCTGTAGAGCTCTCCTTTCTGCCACTGAGCAGCTGCTGTACCATGTTGAGATGCAGTAGGTCAGCACACTCTCGATAGCACAGCGGTAGTAGGACACCAGCAGCTTCTCCTGAAGGTTGTTTTTCCTGAGAATTCTCAAGAAATAGAGTCTCTGCTGTGCCTTCCTAACCACAGCTGTGGTGTTAGTGTTCCAGGAGAGATCTTCAGAGATGTGCATACCCAGAAATCTGAAGGAAGAGACTCTTTCCACACAGTCCCCATTTATGATGAGTGGTGTGGGGTCTATGCGTTTCCTCCGGAAGTCTATGACCTGTTCTTTTGTTTTGGTGGAGTTCAGGGAGAGATTGTTCTCTGCACACCACTCCACCAGTCCCAGGACTTCATCCCTGTAGGCGCTCTCATCTCCACCAGATATGAGTCCCACCACGGTTGTGTCATCCGCGAACTTGATGATTGTGTTGCTGGAGTGGGTGGGGGTGCAGTCGTGGGTGTAGAGTGCGTAAAGGAGAGGACTGTGGAGCTCCAGTGCTGAGTGTTACCCTGGAGGACTGATGGCGGCCTAATCTAACAGACTGGGTGCGGTTTGTTAAAAAATCCTTAATCCAGATGCATGTGGATTGAGAAAGATCAAGGTGTATGAGTCTGGTCACCAGTCTGCTGGAGATGACCGTATTAAAGGCGGAGTTAAAGTCTAAAAATTCTTACATAGTTTCCCTGGTGTTCCAGGTGTGTGAGTGCTGTGTGAAGGGTAGTATTGATGGCATCCTCAGTGGACCTGTTTGCTTTGTAAGCAAACTGATGTGGATCGAAGCTGGGAGGGAGAGTGGCTCTGATGTGCTGTAGAACCAGTCTCTCAAAGCACTTCATTATAACCGGTGTGAGTGCGACTGGACGGTAGTCATTGAGGTCGCTGATGGTGTTCTTTTTGGGCAGCGGGATGATGGTGGCAGACTTCAGACATGGTGGTATGATGGATTTTGATAGGGACAGGTTTAAGATTTTTGTAAAAATGCCACAGAGCTGGTCTGCGCATATTTTCAGTACCTTTCCTGTCACACCATCCGGACCAGCAGCTTTCCTGGGGTTCACTGCTTTAAGTGCACGTCTCACCTCGTGTTCTTGCACCATGAGGATGTGGTTATTGGAGACTGGTGGAGGTCTTGTGTTTGTCTCCACTGCTCCCACCTCATAGCGAGCAAAGAAACAGTTAAGTTCCTCTGCCAGTGAAGCACCAGATGGCGTTATGATTTTTCAAAATTAAAGTCAACGTTTTGTGAATTCATTTTTATTATTTCTAGAAAACAGTAAATACTCAATAATAAACTTGTAATATTTTGAGTTTAAGTTCATATTTCAAGAATAAAATTATATATTTATAATAAAGTTATATTACGAGAATAAAGTCTATTTAAAATGATTTAATAACGTTAATGTTCAAGAATAAAGTGAACATTTTTAGAATAAATAAAAATATGAGGAAGTTTTATTGTTGAAGCTGCGTTCTCAACAATTCTCAACAGTTGACCTGCTACTGTCATATTTCTCAAGAATGAACGTTAAAAAATGAATAAAACCATAAAGAATGAGCGCTGTGTAGAGGATTACACCGTCAGTGCCACTGTAAAGCTGCTTATTTGTAATTATTTGATTAATTTAGACTGTTGCAGAGGTGTTTGCTGATAACTATTTTCTTCATTCTGTGTTGTCTTCAGCAAAAGCGTAGTCTACGAAATAAAGGAACAATACTTTAATAAACAGACACAAGATGAAGGAGACACATGAAGCTGGAACTGTCCTTTTTCCACTGGAGGAGCAGGGACTGTGTTGTGGACGATGACAAATTGGGCAACATTAGGTTCTGACCAGCTTTAATGGACTCACTAGGTGTGTAACTGTGTCCTTTTTACAAAACTCGGGGTCACAAATCCCCTCAGTGTCGTATCATCACGCAGTGCCCCATTACATTGAATGAGGAGTCAAATTAAACCTTAGGGCGCCCTCTTGTGGACGATATGAGGTATTGTCTGATCTCATTTTCATCGGTTCAGGCTTCATTCTGTCCACAAAAGCCCCGTTATGTTTTATTTATTGTTTAATGTGGTAATTGATAAATAAAGACAACAGCGGGTCAGTTGGATTTTACTGAACACTTTGAGAATGAGGTGTGATTTTGGCCGCGGCTCTGTGCCGCACAACAGGAGCCCACTGTCCCACCTCCAGCTGAATGTGCCGCGACAAACTCGCTCAGTTCACAACGAAATGGAGTCCCACCAGATTCACTCCCTCCTCGACACCAACTGTTAATGTTTCAGTGGTAAACAGTGGGTGTAGTGTGTAAATAAGGAATGGAGAGATCAGACTAGTGTCCTAATGCACAGCCTGAGTCATGTCTGTCTGAAAATGATTGTTAAACTGAGGGAACGGATTAAGTCTCGAAATGATATTTTTCCACCATAAGACTTTCGGGAGCGACTGGGAACATATTTTAGAATAAACTTAAACTGACGTGTTTGTTTCCTATTGTACTACACTTGTTTTCATTAGGAATCGTTAAAAATATCCTTTATTTTATTTAGGTTTTTTTTTCGAAGACAACATTTGTCACATTAGTGAGGAATTTTATGCAAAAGATAATCCATTACTCACCACGCCACAGTAAAGGTGCCTTTATTTCCTGAGTAACGGTAACGCACTGTTCTGGAGCTCCTAGCGCCCAGGCAATGGTAAGTTTTGACGTAAAGTCTTCGTGAATTCAAAGTTGAGGGCGTTCCTTCTTAGATTCAGTGCAGCTGTGGACCAATGAGCGGCTGCCGGCTGTGAGCGGGGTCCTATTCCCCGGGGGAGGGGTGCGCTGCTGGACGCCGCTGTCCAAAGGGATTCGCTCACAGCTCTGAGGGGGCGGGTCAGAAGTGATTGACACCTCTGTAAACCAATAGCAGGGACTCAGGCGAAGACAAAGAGAGTCGATGTGCCGAGATCACTCACTCTCTCTGGGTCTGGGAGAGAGAGAGAGGGAGCGCCTGGGAACACATTTTAGAATAAACTTAAATTGACTTGTTTTATCGCAGAACAACCAAATAAAACCTTTATGTTTGGTGACAGACTATTTTAAACGTTTGGTCACTTTGAGGTACATACTGTCTATTTTCAGAAAATACCGAAAACTGCATCTGTGTAAGAATGAGTGTTTTAAAATAAGAGCGGTATTTCCACCGAGGGCCACAGGGGGGCAGTGTGAGCCCGCAGCGCTTTACCTCCTCTCCCTCCTTTAATGATTTTGCTGGTAGTTTTATGGAGAGAGATTAGTCTCAAGATACTTTACAAATGCGTAAATGTTAATCCACAGATGTGGCGGTCACACCCTGTTACTGAAGAAGAATATTCTGTTGTGTTTCACTTGTTGTGAAAAATAATTTTATTATTTTGTGTTAGTGGACAAATATCCTTAAATGATTAGTTAAAATTAAGCATTTATAATTGTGTGAAATCTTGTATCTTATATGTACTCATATGAATGATTAACCAGTATTTAACCATGCATTTAAACAGTTTAGAATCTGCACACTAACTGGCATGTTGACACGTGATATATACACCTTTTTAAATTCCTAAACGTTTAACTTTGAATAATAGTGCACTTAAGCTTTTAGAAGACATATATAAATTACAACTGTTAGCCAAAAGGGGGAGTTGAACTGTAGGGCATCTCAGTGACCTTAAGTCCATTAGTGACTCCTCTGAATCTTGCTGATGGGAGAGGAGTGTGGGAAGAAGAGGTATATTGTCAAGCTTACCTAAGAATTAATGTTTTGGGGTCAAGGTGTATGGAAAACCTGCACGCGAGAAACATGAGTACTAACATGTCTAATTATGCATATTAATATATGTTAATCAGCTAGAAACGCCTCACCACCAGGCTATACGTCATCTGGGGTATAATTGTGGAGTCAGATGGGAGGAGAACTCAGAACTCTACTGGGAAGGCTATTAGACTTTTTCATGTATTAGTTCTCTTGGATCCAATAAATACTTTGATTTGCTTTGAACTTCACTCGACTGGTCTTTGTAACGCTTCCGGAACGAGCACGCCTCCCTGAGGAGGAAGGTTGTATTTTGGACCTTTTGGAGATCTTCTAAATTTTAATTACTTTGGGAACGGTCCAAAAGAACGTTTTAATTCTTCAATTGGTGACCCCGGACGTGCGGAAGTGTGAGAACAAGACCGACTTTGGATTCCTTTCCACTCGCGGCCGCAATGAACTAAAGTGGGTGAGTAGACCCTGTTTTATTCAAATTCTGCATATTGGAATCTCTAAATCAGAGTGGTGTGGAGGTCTGAAGCCGGTCCGGAGTGAGGTATTGAGCAAATCAATTTATTTTAAATATGTTTTTATAATTTTTTATCGGTTTATACATTTGGGGTTGTTGGTTTAAAAAATTAATTATGGAATTTAAAATATAATAGATGGATGTTGGTTTCCCATCTTTTAAAACTGAGTCGTGGCGTCCTCCACTCGGAACCTGACGAGGTATCGAGTTAATTGCCCGGTCGGAAAGGCCGTCCGAGAGGGGTGGTTCCCTCTGAAGTATATTCATAAGCGGAAGTTGTTCCCGCAGGTTAAGTATATTAATATTCGCGGACGCTGTACCCGCGAGCGGAAGTTGTTCCCGCGAAAAAAAAAAAAGAGCGGAAGTTGTTCCCGCCAGAGTTTGTGGTGTATTTTAATGAAATTTGATTGTGTATTCATGTTTCATGTCTGTTCTGAGAGCCTGTGTTATTCTTAGAGGCTGTGACATGACTGTCGTGTATGTTTTTGCTCGCTAGAGGGCGATAGAGGAGTGTCTTTCTGTGTATGTGTATGTGTATGTGTATGTGTATGTGTCAGCTGAGTGTGTGTGTCTCACCCCCTCCCTTTTTTTCCATCTTATAACTTTTTCAGCTGAAATAATTTTTTGGGAGAAAAAGGAGAAAGTGGAGGACTGATCAACCCCCTTTTCTTCTGCGGTTGCCTTTGAGTTTGTGTGGGGAGAACTGTCCATGTGCTGTAAAGAGCCATAAATTTTCTGTGGGTGTGTTTAGAGAAAAGGGGGGAAAGGACACCTCTGCCTAGAGAGTGTCAGAGAGAGAGTGTGTTTAAAGAAAAAGGGGAATGTGATAAAGAATGAGTGATTTAGAAATTAATAGGGAAAGAAATTTGTAATGGTATAAATTATGAGCTTCGTTCAAGGACAGTTATTTAAATGAATATGAACCTCAATAAAATGAGGGGTTTGTTTATTCATGACAATGAGCCCTGAACAGAAGACGTTTTTAAAGTAAAATATATAAAGTGAATTAAATGAGCTTTCTTGGAGACTATACATTAAGAAAATATAGACAATGAGCTCCAGAAAGACGTTTTTAGAGGTTGAGAGTAGGAGAAAGGAGAGCAAGGTGTAAAGCTGAGTAATTAATAGGGTACATTGGGGAAACTGTAAGGTTTAAACATGGGAATTAAAGGGAAAATTGTTAATTGAACATTTGCTCTAATTTTGAATCTGGTTTCTTTGATATTGTTAATTTAGACTTGTAGTGGAAAAAATATATTTTGTATTTTGTTTACTGCTTATTGTCCTAAGAATATTATTTTTCCGGTTTAGTTTGCATATTTTAACTGTGGTAGTTCGTCTTAAAAATTTATTTTCTGCCTCGGTTTCAATTTTTCGGTCATCATAACATATTTTGTAACTTGCTTGCTAATTCAGTAGTTCATATAATTTTGTTTTTGCTTGCTAGAATATATCTTGTGATTTCACTGTGGCTTGTTGACTGTTAAGTGTGTCTGGAAATTTGTTTTCGTACCTTGAATATAGTCTTTGGTTTAATTATGTGTTGTGAGCTCACTGTCTTGTCTTCCTAGCTTTTTTGTTGATTACAAATTTTATTTCATATATTGGCGTGTTATTTGCTTCTGACTAATAAGCTTTTTCGGTCCGTGGGTCGGTTTCATACTTCATGTAAATTAGGCTTGACTTGCTTTTAAATTCAATACTGTGTTTGAAGACAAACTTATGTTTTCTATCCACCTGTGAAATTATTCACAGGGTTGAGGTGGTTCTGCTTTTCTTTGGCTGAGTTTGTAAACTTGACTCTAAAACTTTGGACTTTTTCTTTTATATAAACTAAGGCGGACTGTGCTGAGAGCAGCGGCGGCTGCGTGGGCGCTCTGCGGGGGTGACCCTGGGAAAAATGTTTTAATTCACTCTGAATTGCGATGAAACCTAGCGGTGATAATTGATTTGCAATTAAAGGGTGAACTAGAACGAAGACCCATTCAGGTAAGGTCCAATTTTTTAATCAGCTTCTTACAGACATTATGGCTACTACTAGAGACTTACATAATGAATTAAACGCCATTTACGGCGTGGGGAACTGGGAATGGAAACCGTTTGTACAAGAAATTGACATAATAACTGAGGGATTAAAACAGGGAGAAATACATTTGAAAAAGCGGGATGTTGTGCACAAAAGTGTGCTCCAGAGATTTGAAACGTGGGCTAAAATACACACGGGGGAGAAAACGTCTTTAATAACCTGTATTAATCAGTTAAAAAGAGAGTTGGAGGAAATATTATGTCAGGCTGAAGCAGAGGTTAGTAAGGCTAGCCTTTTCCAAAGACCTAAGGCAAAGACAAGTTTAAAAATAGCTAAAACGGACATTGCGGAGCTTCAAAATTTTAAAATGGCGTTCCTCAGTCTCATTCCGCAGCTTGTGGTTTTGAAAACACCCGGTCAATCACCTTCGAGCGCTGTTTCACTTACTGCCGAGAACACGGAAGTGGAAATTGAGTATACGAACCACAAGGGGGAGGAGCCTACAGCTCCGCCTCCCCCATATAATCTAGGTCACGTCACACCAGTTGATAATGTCCTCCCTGTCTTCAGTGTAGACTCTGGCACGGTGAGTTTACGGATGGACAACGAAGACAGGGGCTCTCATTCCGAGCAGCCAGCTCAAACAGTCACACACACAAACGTACAAACACAAGATCCATTCCAATTGCGAAAGGCACATGACTCAATTTCAATTGCACAGACAAATATTCACACTGACTGTTCTGACATTATAGATACCACAGGAAATTATGTAGAACAGGATAAACCGCGCCTTGTCGATAAACAAACACTGACAACACCATTTAAGAACCCGATGCCACGTAAAAATAAACAAAACATCAGGATTAAAGCAGATTTAGAGGGACATGTCACAACGGATGACTCTGACCAAGATGAGGGACTTATAGCAGATGATGAGGACAGTGCGAATGAACGTCGTGGTGGTAGACGGATTACTGATTTGAACAATACATTGCGTGCCATGGAAAAACTCATATTAGAAGAACAGAGACAATTGGACTTAAAAAAACAGACTGTAGAATGTGACATGCACACTTCAGACAAAACGGACATTTTGAGACGAAGCACCAGACCCCGACACCCGCCTGACAGATATAGGACTGACACTAACGTCGACACTATGTTTCCATTAGTGGCCACTAGTACAGGAACATATAAATATGTACCATTATCATTGACTGATGCACAGACTTTGGTCGATCAGCTTCCGCCTTTATGTAGTGGAGCGGCTGCTTGGATTAGAAAGCTGGACAGTCTGACAGGTGGCATGACTTTAGCACTGGGGGATTTTAGAAACATTATTAAAAGATCGACTACTTCCATGGAAGCAGCTGAAATAGAGAGACAGGCTCAGACATTTACTCAACCTAATTATGATATTTTCCACGCTCACTCGCAGCGCCTCACTGACGTCATGAGAGAGATGTGGCCAACCAGAGTAGCGTCCACAATCCCATCATATGCCTGGGATGAAAAGCTTAGCCCAGGGGAATATATGGGTAAAGCAGTTGAGGATTGGACTAACACTACAGGGGTTCACCCTGCTAGGGGGCAGCAGGTGGTTTGGTTTAGGACTGCAGTTGTGAAAGGCTTGCCAGCCCTCATAAAGGACAAAATTGAGGACGATCCTAATATGGACCCTGACGCACCACATGACTTGTGGGTTAGGCACGTTTTGTTCCATATGAACAAATATAAGGAAAAATTAGATAACAAAGACAAGGAGACACTTAAGTTACAAAGAGACCTACTAACTGTTCAACTAGCAGAAGCTAGGAAATCTGTAAATGATAATAAAAAGCAAACAAAGTCTGACACCATGATGCCTATGACTGCACCACCATATAATATGCAATCACCACAAACATTTATGAACACAAACACATACATGCCTACCCAATCAGGGCCACCACAAAACCCACCGTATAATTATGGACCAAGTCCATATTTCTCATATTAACCCTACTCATGGGGCAGGGGGCGCGGTAATGGCAGGTGGAGGGGCAGGGCTCGCCGCCGGACAGGGGCGTGCCTAAGATGTGGAGCTTTGGATCACTGGGCAGCACAATGTAGGGCACCACTCTCTACTGACACCAGCTATCCACACCAGGCACCACAACCACAGGCGGCACCAAAACCGGAGCCATCACATCTTCCTGCTGGCCAATACAGCATGGAGCCGTGGGGTGGACATTGACGGGGCCCAGAGGAGCACCAGGACAGCAGGGCCAGGGCGGAACACATGCTGTCATTAACTGTGGGGGCCTCCGAAATCCTTTTTCTGGTAGACACGGGAGCCACATGGTCAGCCATCAACAAAGTATTACCAGCACATCTGATGAGCGAACATACTGTGCAAGTAAGGGGCTTCTCGGGGACATCTACATCACTGCCAAAAACAAGACATTTGCCAGTCAGTACTGGTACACAGACTGTGTCACATTCATTTTTAATTGCACCACAAGCACCCTTGAACATTTGTGGTAGAGACTTGTTGATGAAAATGGGAGTTACTATTTTATGCCAACCAGATGGGATCACACTTACGTGGTTGGATGGACACAAAACTGTGGCAGTGGTGGGGTACACTGATGGTATGTACCTGATGAGACCTCAGCAGGATGAGTCGGTAGACATTTATTGGGGTTTAGTGACTGGACAGACGGACCCGTCACCACGACTCATTGCTTTGTTCCACCAGTGGTCACCTTGGATTACAGCTATGGCACCCTACGTCCCTCCGCCCGACCCATTACATGTCACCCTGTTCTATGATGTAGGGGGAGATTTAACTTATTATGAAGCTTTTCAAACAGAATTAGAGGGTACAGAGTGGTCGGTTGATACCACAGGGATTTATGTGGGTCCTGAAGGGGTGGCATCTCCTGTTTCACTAACACCACAACAACATTATTGGTATAAACTGTCTGACACGGTGGCACCACACATTTCACTAGCTCTCCATCAGAGACACGAGGCCAAGCAGTTGGGCCCTATGGTAAAAAGAGCAAATGAGGCCACGGATTGGGTCCGGACCCAGCTGCCTGGTGTCATGTTTTCGCAGTCCACACAGACATATCACATCACTGATAACTCATCCATCCAAGTCACATTGCACCATCAAATGCTGCCTAGATACCATGGTTGTGAGGACTCTGATTATCTACAGATGGAGGTATTATTGGCATCACTACCTGACACATTGTGGTCCATAGGACCAGATGATGTAGGATAAACTAATCAGACACCTGTCTCTTTTTGTATGAATATTACACAACCAATTTGGATTCCCCAATATAAACACAAAACCAGAGACTGTGTAAGACATGTTAGGATTTTTAGAACTGACTGGTTACAGCAGACAATACATTACTGACTTTGTCGGACGAACATAACCTTTTAGGGACATGGTGAAATCGCTAGGGATGGGAAATTTGTCTGGTAAGCTCAATTGGACGGTGGAGTCTGAACAGGTGTTTATAGATGTTAAACAAGCCTTATCTGTTGCAGTTGACTTAGCCAGACCTGACTATTCCTTACTTTTTACATGGATGTTTCTGAAACAGACACTGTGATTAATGGTGTACGGTTTCAGAAAAAGGGGGAACGCAGAACTGCTAGCAGTAATTTCAGCATTAGAAGTGGCACATATAGGAAAACAACAAACACTGGACAATCTAAAACAATGGTGGCACCCATACATGTCAGCATTAGTGGTTGATTACATCACTAAATGTCAGATTTGTAACACTCAGAATGTAGCAAAAGCATTTAAACTAGCTCCAGGAAGGTTTCCATTGCCAGATTCTCATGGACATGAGATTCAAATGGATTACACAGATATGATTGATCCCATTAGGAGATATAGATATCTCCTGGTCGTTGTAGATAGATTCTCGGGGTGGGTAGAGGCACTCCCCAATCTGAGGGAAGATGCAAAATCAGTCTGTAAGTTTCTGATTAATTGTTGGATTCCGAACCATGGGTTTCCTAGGAAAATTTTTTCAGATAACGGGAGTCATTTCACGAGTAAAATACTGCAGTGGGTGGAGCAGTCGTTGGGGCTGCGCCATAGCTATGGTTGTGTGTATCATCCTGCCTCACAAGGTCAAGTGGAGAGGATGAATCAAACTTTGAAAACCAAATTAGCAAAAATCAAACTGGCCACGGGCATGAATTGGCTTGAGGCCCTTCCAATTGCTTTAATTAGTGTCTGTAGTTCAGTAAATAGAACAATAGGATTTACTCCTTTTGAATTAGTGAGAGGCATGCCATTTCCAGGCCCCAACAATGCGCTTGCGCCCCACAGAAACCACCTCAAGCAGAGTACCGACAGCTATATGAAGAACTAAAAGCTGTTTGTAAAGATTTCTCTATACAGGTGCAGGAAAGGAGAGAAGAAGAAGAAACGGAGGAGAAGGATCCAGAAGTGACAGTCTCACCCTGGGTCCTCCTGAAGGTCATCAAGCGGAAGTGGTACGAACCTCGTTGGACATGACCCTACCAGGTGACAGAGAGAACCAGTTGTGCAGTCCGGCTGAAGGGTAAAGGCTTATAGTGGTACCACCTCACACAGTGCAGAGCCGCACCGACACCTAACATCAAACATTCACTGAAGGAAAACAACACCTCAGAAGAGGCTGATCAAGCAGCCTCAACCAACATAGGGGCAGAATAATCCCCTGAGGCAGGGGCACCACAAGGAAAGTCTATCCTTGCCCCCAGCGCAGATCCCTACCAACGGATGAAGAATACACTTTAACACATACACATATAGGGCTCATTGTAATCTCTTAGTCCAGAGGGTGAGTGGTAGGACAGAGGTGTCCACTCCCAACAGGAGCGGTGTAATTGCCCGCTACCACCACAATCTGCCATCACGCTCTACCTAAGTCACTCGCCAACCCGGGGGTGACCTAGGCAGACCAATCTAACATTAATTGCTTACCATTTATATAAATGTATTGACCTGTCAGTTGGACAGGTCAAAAGGGGGAATTGTTGTGAAAAATAATTTTATTATTTTGTGTTAGTGGACAAATATCCTTAAATGATTAGTTAAAATTAAGCATTTATAATTGTGTGAAATCTTGTATCTTATATGTACTCATATGAATGATTAACCAGTATTTAACCATACATTTAAACAGTTTAGAATCTGCACACTAACTGGCATGTTGACACGTGATATATACACCTTTTTAAATTCCTAAACGTTTAACTTTGAATAATAGTGCACTTAAGCTTTTAGAAGACATATATAAATTACAACTGTTAGCCAAAAGGGGGAGTTGAACTGTAGGGCATCTCAGTGACCTTAAGTCCATTAGTGACTCCTCTGAATCTTGCTGATGGGAGAGGAGTGTGGGAAGAAGAGGTATATTGTCAAGCTTACCTAAGAATTAATGTTTTGGGGTCAAGGTGTATGGAAAACCTGCACGCGAGAAACATGAGTACTAACATGTCTAATTATGCATATTAATATATGTTAATCAGCTAGAAACGCCTCACCACCAGGCAATACGTCATCTGGGGTATAATTGTGGAGTCAGATGGGAGGAGAACTCAGAACTCTACTGGGAAGGCTATAGACTTTTTCATGTATTAGTTCTCTTGGATCCAATAAATACTTTGATTTGCTTTGAACTTCACTCGACTGGTCTTTGTAACGCTTCCGGAACGAGCACGCCTCCCTGAGGAGGAAGGTTGTATTTTGGACCTTTTGGAGATCTTCTAAATTTTAATTACTTTGGGAACGGTCCAAAAGAACGTTTTAATTCTTCACACTGCAACAACAAGCTGAATGTATGAGAGTAAAGACTATAAGAGAATGTAAACACAAAAGATCCTCAGTGGTTTCTCTGGTAAAAAATGGGATTAAAACCATGAGCCTGAAGCTAAACGTGACACAGGGGGTGTTTCTACAGCTGTAGTGGCTATGACTCCAGAAGTAGAGGGTGAGGAGGAAGAGGCTGTCGAGTAAAAAGCTCTGTGCCTGGTTCACCTTGAAGAACAAAGCCTTATTTAAAAAACCCAACAATTTCCACTGAGTAAAGTTCCTTGTCGTTCTGATGACGTAGAATCCCTAAATTCTTGAGATCATTAAAGTAACGTTTAGTTTAAATCAGTGTTGGAGCCAGAAACAGACCCTGGGCAAAAGTGTGTGGACACAATCATTCTTCCTAAAATAATAAACAAATGCTAATTTTAGCACATGGTCAAGGTTTTTATCACGGGGCGAGTGTTTAACACGAGCAGGACACGAGTAATTATTTAAACACAATGCAGCATTAAATAAACATTGCTCTGAAATGTATTTGATCTAGAAGCTGTTACACGCTGAATATTTAATTGTGTATTAATTTGACGTAAAGTACTTCACTTGATTTTTAATTTTCAGAGAAATCCCACTGTTTTCAGTCGAGTTGAATCTGAAGAATATCACTCACTTTATGAGGTATTTATGCAGAACACTGGCTCAGAGAAAGAGTGATTCACACATATATATTTACATTATGAACGCATATAATATCACCTTCTCTTTGATCTTTCTGCTGCAGTAAATTCTCCTCGAGTCGTTTTTCACCAGTTCACAGGCTTCATCCACTTTCATCAGCACAATGACCTGAGGTGTGTCCACTACACAATCACACAGGAGATTACACATATGTAACAAAGCTCAGCAATAAATCATTAATAAATGAGGGGATTCTATATAAATAACACTTTAAATTTCACTTTAAAACTTTACAAATGTTACCTTTTTTCAGGAAAAACAGCTGAAACCTGGACTCGTTTCACCACGGCACTTTCAGTCTTTCAGCATCTGAGATGAATCTGGGCTCAGAACCTGGTGCTGTTTATGAACAGAAATGTTATATGGCTCTCTCCTTTCAGAAATGTTTCAGGGTGCGTTTCTTGATGCAGTGGCTGACTGTGTTCACTTTCATCTCTGTTTCTGACTCAGAAACATGTGCCCCCTGATTCTCCCTCTGTTCCGGGGGCAGGTGGGGGGCATAAGGCACAGTTGGAGAAGCACTGGTATAAAGCACCCACACATGAGCCTAAGGTCACCATGTCCAGTGCAGAGCAGAGTGTAAAATCTCCCAGCACTGGGCGGTGAATCAGTGGAACTGTGCTCTCTGGAGTGATGAAGCTCCGTCTGATGATACCTCTGTGATGAGCTGGAGATTCATCTCAGCACCGACCCTCACTAACGTCGCTGAATACAATCAAACCCTCAGAGCAATGTTGCAGCACAGAGTTTAAAGCCTTCCTAGGACATAGAAGACTGTTACTGCAGCAAAGTATCAACAAACCCACTGTTAATGCCCTTCATTTCAGAAAAGCACTGGAGGAGCAGGTGTCACATTTGGCCTGGAATGATGGCATTGACTCAGGGTGAGGCTGGATACTTCACCTCAGCCACAGCTCCACTGTGTATGAGCCACATGTCAACATTTGGTCCACGCCTGACTCACACAACACACACCATAACCCAAGTCAAGCCCAGCTCCTGAGAGTCGGCCCACGCCTGGCCACACAACACGAGCTGTAACTCAAGCCAGGCCTGGGTCGTGACGTTTGGCCCAGGTCCAGCTCACACCACACTTGTGCCAGTGCCGTTACTGAACCGTAAATGAATCCCAAAACTGACACAGATTCGGCCCAAATGTGTCTGCTGTCTGGGTCTGTGCTAGGTGTGGAGTTTTATTTAGGCTCCGCAGTGAGTTTGTGTCAGAAAGGACAGGCTGTGTGTGTAACTGAGTGAGAGTTTAAGTCTTGTGCTGATGTGTGGACACCTGGGTTTCAGCTTCATGAAGAATACAAGAGGTTTTAAACTGAGAAAAGCAGAACACTCAGTTTGTGTTTGGTGTTTGGTGGTGTGTTTGTGGAGCTAGGGCCTGTGGGGGAGTCTGCTGTCAGCGTTTGGCGGGAGCATAGCGTCCTCCCACACCCGGCTGTGTGAGAGTCTGGAGTTTGGAGGAGTGTTGTCTGGCGGCGGTAAATGTCGTCGGCCACGAAAACAATGTCTCCGCATCGCGATTGTTTTGTTTTTGACTAGCGAGCAGTTCGTGGTTGATTTGGTGGAAAAAGGTTTGGTTATAAATGACCAGTTTACGCCTGTGCTGCACCTGAGTACCCCGTCTAAAAGAATTACTTTGTCCAACGTCCCTCCCTTCATTAAGGATGAACAGATTGCTCAGGAGCTTTCCCGGTTTGGGAAGCTCGTCTCCCCGATCAAGAAGGTCCCTTTACCCTGTAAGTCGCCCCTAATTAAACACTTGGTGTTTTTTAGAAGAGTGGTTTTCATGGTGCTGAATGGAGGAGCTGAAATGTTGGACTTAGTTTTGAAGTTTAGAGTTGACAGTTTTGTGTACTCAGTGTTTGCATCGACTGACAGTACTATGAGGTATTTTGGGTGTGGACAGGTCAGACATCTTGTTCGTGCCTGCCCTGACCGAGTTAATACAGGCACTGAGGGGACGGGGGGGCACTGAGCAGTCGGGGCCTGTAGCGGCTGTGCCTGCGGTGGTTGTTCCCCCTGCGACCGCTGGTTGGCCGGCTGCACGGACTCCGAACAGCACAATGTCACCACTGGGGGGGTCCGCTGTTGGGGTGGCTGCCGGGGCCGTGTTGGCCGCGGTGGAACCCTTTTCGGCGGGGTCCTCTGTTGGGGTGGCTGCCGGGGCCGCGTTGGCTGCAGTGGAGCGCTCTTCAGCGGGGCCCTCTGTTGGGGTTGCTGCCGGGCCCCGTTGGCTGCGGTGGAGCCCTCTTCCGCGGGGTCCGCTGTTGTTGGTGTGGCTGCTGGGGCCACGGTGGAGCCCTCTTCCGCGGGGCCCTTTGTTGGGGTGGCTGCTGGGTCCGTGGTGATAATGGTGGAGCCATCTTTGGCGGAGCCCTCTGTGGGGGTGGCTGCCGTGGCCGCGTTGGCTGTGGTGGAGCCCTCTTTGGCAGGGCCTGCTGTTGGGGTGGCTGCTGGGTCCGTGGTGATAGTGGTGGAGCCATCTTTGGCGGAGCCCTCTGTGGGGGTGGCTGCCAGGGCCGCGTCGGCCATGGTGGAGCCCTCTTCGGCAGGGCCTGCTGTTGGGGTGGGTGCCGAGGTCGCGTTGGCCGCGATGGAGACCTCTTCGGCGGGGCCTGCTGTTGGGGTGGCTGCCGGGGCCGCGTCGGACGCGGTGGAGCCCTCTTCGGCGGGGCCTGCTGTTGAGGTGGCTGCCGGGGCCGCGTCAGCTGAGGTGGGGCCCTCTTCAGCAGACAGTGTACAGTTTACACTTCCCAGACAGTGTACAGTTTATAAGGGACGTCAAACACTTGCGGAGGGAGGGGGTTTTTACGGAGCAGGAGACGTTTAGACTAAAAAAGTTACTGATCAAACTGAACAAAGTGCAGTGTGAAGACGACTCCTGAACGGACTTTTATCTCTGATTGTTTTTGTCCCTTCTTTTTTACCTTTTTTAAAGGAAGGTTTTCAAATCGCCACCTTAAATATTAATGGGGCAAGGGACTGTGAGAAAAGGGCAAAGTTTTTTGAGCTGGTTAAACACAAACGTATTGATGTTGTCTTTGTGCAGGAAACTCACAGTAATGTGGAAAATGCTGCTGAGTGGGCGAAGGAGTGGAGTAGGCTCACTATTCTCAGCCACAACTCATCCCTTAGTGGTGGGGTGGCACTCCTTTTCTCACAGTCTTTTATTCCGGTCTCTTATACAGTGGAGGAAGTTTTAAAGGGGCGACTTTTAAAAGTGAGGGCTGTTTTTGAAGAAGACACTTTTGTTTTTATCTGCGTCTATGCTCCAACACTAGGAGCTGAGAGGTTAATGTTTTTAGACGCACTGAGCTCTCTTTTAACAAGTTGTGATTCCACGGAGCTTTTAGTCTTGGGTGGTGATTTTAACTGTACAGCACACAGAACAGACCGGAATCATGGCAAACCTCACGCAGCTTCACGGAAGCGTCTTTGCTAGATGCTGGAGGCCCATGAGTTATGTGATGTCTGGAGAAGTTTCCATGATGAACAAAGACAGTACACATGGGCCCACAGTAAAGATAACATGCTCTCGCTGGCCAGACTGGACCGCTTTTATTGTTTTAGACACCAGAGGTCTCTTTTTACACAGAGTTTTATTACCCCGGTAGGAATCTCTGACCACTCTATGATCCAGGGAACTATCTCAAAAAATAACATGAAGCCGCGGAGTGCGTACTGGCAATTTAATACCACACTTTTAGAAGATGCCAATTTTAAAGAGTCTTTTACCTTTTTCTGGGAGGTTTTTAGAGCAAAGAGAAATGATTTTACCTCTGTTCAGCAATGGTTGGACATAGCCAAAGCTAATGTTAAATTATTCTGTCAACAGTACACTCTCAATGTCACGAGGGACATTACTAGGTCACTGAAAGCTCTGGAGATTGGAATAGTGGGGCTCCAGGGTCTTGTGGAGACCACAGGAGATCTAGAGCATATTAGAGCTCTAAACAAAAAGAAGGCTGCTCTGGCTGATTTACTGGGTATAACAGCACAGGGGGCGCTGGTCCGCTCATGCTTTCAGTGCGTGAATGAACTGGATTCTCCTTCTAAGTTCTTCTTTGGTCTCGAGCGTAGAAATGGACAGAAGCGGTACATGCATGCTGTGCGATCAGAATCAGGGGATCTCCTTACTGATCCTGCTGACATTCGCAAGCGAACAGTCAGCTTTTTCTCAAAGCTATATGAGAGCGAGTGCACAGCGACGCAGGAGGTGGAGAAGGGTTCCTCAGGAATGTGACCAGACTTGTGCAGCTGGATGCTGAACTCTCTATGGGGGAGCTGCACGAGGCCCTCCAAGGAATGGAGAATGGCCGCGCTCCTGCCATTGATGGCCTACCAGTAGAGTTTTACAAGACTTTCTGGTCGGTCATCGGCCAGGATGTGCTGGAGGTCCTCAGGTGCAGCATATGGGATGGAAAGCTTCCATTGAGTTGCAGGAGGGCGGTGCTGACGCTGCTGCTGAAAAAGGGGGAACTGTCCGAACTGAAGAACTGGCGCCCCGTGTCTCTGCTGAAGCATTGGCCTCGAGACTGGCGAAGGTGATGGAGCAGGTGGTTCACTTTGACCAGTCGTACTGTGTACCCGGTAGGTCTGTCTTTAACAATGTATTTTTAATTTGTGATGTTTTGGACGTCTCCAGATTATTGGGGTTAGAGACTGGTCTCGTATTTCTAGACCAGGAAAAGGCTTTTGACAGGGTTGAACACGGGTATCTCTGGAAGGTTCTGGAGAGCTTTGGGTTTAACACTGGTTTTATTGCCATGATCAAGGTTCTGTATGGTGCCATTGAGAGTGTGCTGAAGGTTAACGGTGGTGTATGTGCTCATTTTAAAGTTTTTAGAGGGATCCGACAGGGCTGTTCACTGTCGGGAATGCTATACTCACCCTCCATTGAGCCCCTGCTCTGTAAACTGAGGGAGGGACTTGAGGGTTTTTATGTTCCAAACTGTACTGCCCCAATACGTGTCTCAGCTTATGCAGATGACCTTGTTGTACTTATCAGTGCTCAAGATGATGTAAATGTTTTAGTTGATGTTTTACATGATTTTAACATTTTATCCTCTGCAAAGGTAAACTGGGCCAAGAGCAAAGCGGTTTTACTTGGGGACTGGGAAGGTGAAGAACCCAGAATCACAGACGGACTGGCCTGGGGGACGAGCAGGTTTAAATAACTTGGTGTGCATTTGGGGGACAGTGTTATTGGAGAGAGGAACTGGGACGGTGTGCTGGAGAAGGTTAAGGACAGACTCAACCGATGGTTGTGGCTGGTCCCTCAAATGTCATACCGAGGTACGTTTCTCATCATCAACAACCTGGCTGCGTCCTCCCTGTGGCATAAACTGGCATGTGTCGATCCCCCACCAGGCCTGCTGGCCAATCTCCAAGCTCTGCTGGTGGATTTTTTTTGGGTTCCTCAGGGGGTTCTTCATCTTCCCAAGGATGAGGGCGGGCAGGTGCTCATTCATTTAGCCAGCAGGGTGGCTGCCTTCTGCCTCCAGTTCATACAAAGACTGCTTACTGGCCCCAAGGAACTGGTTTGGAGGGTGGTAGCCTACAAGATCCTGCACACAGTGGGAGGCCTGGGGATGGACAGGACCCTGTTTTTAATGAACCCAAAGTCACTGAACACTGCAGGTTTACCTGCATTTTATCATGGCCTTTTTAAAATATGGAGTTTTTTTAAGGTTAAAGGACCGGAGAGTACAACGCTGCACTGGCTGCTGGAGGAACCTCTGCTTCACGGCGCCCGGATGGACATATCAGGCGTGTCGTCTCCTGCACTGACCAGAGTCCTGTTTTCTTCAGTGGTCACCACACTGCGTCAACTGGTGGACATTGCGGGACCTGACCTTTCCGGTACAGAGAGCCTGGCTGAACGGTTAGGCCTGAGGTCTCTGTGCAATGTATCTCAATTTCTTTGCAAGTGGAGGACAGCGCTGACCCCTGAGGAACTCAGGATGTTGAAAGACAACAGTGCAGGGGTGATTAATAATTATATATATATAAATATATATATATATATATATATATATATATATATATATATATATATATATATATATATATTTTTTTTTTTTTTAATTTGTTGAATTGTTCTCACTGTAGCATGTACTAGTAAATATATACTTATAAAATGTTTAAATGTTTATTAAGTATGTATGAATGTAAATAATACTGTTATTCATCCTACATAGAATAAAAAAAAAATAAAGATACTAAAGATAGTTATATATATATATATATATATATATATATATATATATATATATATATATATATATATATATATACATATATATATAAAAAAGAGTCCTTGCTATAAATAATGCATAATGTTTTAATATGCCCTTAAAGATATTTAACTGTAAATGACTTATTTTTTTATATTTTAAGGAAAATTTTTTAAATAATTTTTATGCATCCCACATCTTGAGACATCTTTGGATGTTATTATAGTCAAGACATCTTAAGATCCATGTCTATAGACATGTCTTAAAGACATTGTACTCAGATCTTAAGACATGCCACAAGATGACTTAAGACGTCTTCATAATGTGTCTTTAGACATGTCTTAAGACATACCAAGACACGGTAATGGCTGGGTATGAAGCACTGGGTGATGATCAGGAGGTTTCTATCCACAGGTGAAAAACAAGAATGAGGAAACAAACTGAACCAAAAGTGACTCTGAGCTGAAGAAGATTTCAGAGGAAGACGGTCTGGATTTCACTCGGTAGGTGTTTAATCGTTAACATTATTTTTCTGTGGAAAATTGGCTCATTGTTTACAGCTGTGTGTTTATCTGCCATTCCTTCTCTTAGTTATGTTTTTCAGGCTTAAGTTATATTTAAGGTGTTGTTCAAAAAGACGTAATTTTTGACGTCTGTGAATAAACTGAACACGGCCAAGTGTCTGTGACAATAAACAGGTTCATCCGGTTTACTGCAGAGAAAAGGAGAGTTTATTCACCTGGGATTTTAAAATGTTAACTGCTGTTGAACAAAGTCAAATAATAAATGGAGTCCAGACAACAACAATAGAATTAAATAGAAACAACAACGACTACAAACATTTATTTGTGTTTTATAGAAACTAACATTATTATTATCACACAGACAAACAGTTAAATAAAAAGAGAATTTTGTCTCCTTTTATAATAAGTTCTTTAAAAAAAGAGTAAACCTGCAGTAAAACTACATAGTTGTTACAAGCTTGATATTCCTACTGTGGTAGAGCAGTGTATACTGATGTTCATATTAACTTTAACAGACATGTAATGTAGGATATTAACTGTATTTAGTCATAAAATGTCCAGGGTGTGTGATCATAGATTAAGGAAACAGTCAAAGTCATTTCTGAAAAAATATAGAAGTACAGACGCCTCTGTATAGATTAGAAAGAGTAAAGACCGTAGTTTTTGTGTTTTATCTAAAGAAAGTGAAGTAAGGCGACGTTTGAAAGGTTTAAAAACAGGACGGTGTGTGTTTTTTGTGTTTTATATGAAGTGGATGAATAACAACAGGAAAAGTATTAATACCATTGTTTTTTTTAAAGAAATTAACTCAGATTAATGTGTGTTTCTTTTTTTCAAAAATTGTGTTTGAAAAGCCTCGCATTTTGACCTATTTAAGGTGGAATGGAGAAATCAAGCTTGGTAGTACACAACAAATGTGTTTCTCTAGTAGGTAGTTACATGTTTTAGTGACATGATGTGCACCCTGTGTTTTAAATGGATAAAATGGGAAAAAAATTGTAAATAATTGGTTGTATAATACAATTGGTTTGTTTGTTTTAAATGGATAATGTGGAATAACAGTTACTCCAAAATGTTTCAAAAGCTTTAGTGCTAGCTTCAGCTCTTAAGGTGGAACAGAGAATTCAAGAACCTGGCGTATAATGCCAATAAAACTCGTAAACGGACACTTGTAAGGTGGAATAGCTAATGTTTGACTATGAAAATTGTGAATAAGATCTGCTTCCTAAACGACATTTATGATGGAAGGGAAAATCGATAAGCAACACCAGCCTTGTCTAGTCTAAATATTTCAGGTGGATTTGGACAGTAAAGGCTTGTAAACGCAGTGATATTTCTGTGTAAATATGTTGGTTATGGCACACTCTTCTTAGCGATTACTGCCCAAGTTCTTAAACTCGTCTCTTGTTGGTTCGTTCGGTTTTCCTCAAACTTTCAACCTGCTCGAGCGTCACGGTTGGAGAAGGGTATCCCTGCAGTTTGGAGGCACCTCCAAGTGGGAGGTACAACTCCCAGAAAAAATGCCATGGAAAAATGATGGAAAACTAATATTGATTAGTTATGAAATTTAAGGAGGAAGAGCTTTGTTTATGAGTTTCAACCAATGTAATGTTAGCTGCATTTCTGTAAACTGTTTTGACTGCTTCTTATAGTGATCTAAGTTCATTTCAATCTCTGTTTGAGAGCCTCGGTCAAAAACTCTTCACACGGAGCAGACAACAGCATCTCCAGGGTCCAGTTGTGTCTGTGAATGTGAAAACTTCATGATGGAGCCTCCTAGCACAACAGACTTCAGCAGTGGAACCTGTGACACCAAGTGAGTTAGCAATTATCAATAATGTAAATGAGTAATTTGTTATATTTCCACACACACACACACACACACATATATAAATATACAGTGGTATGAAAAAATTTGGGCATCCCTGATAATTACCATGATTTTCCTTTATAAATCATTGGTTGTTATAAATCATATTTAACTGATCAGAAATTTCAGTTAAATATATCATATAGCAGACGAACACAGTGATATTTAAGAAGTGAAATGAAGTTTAGAGGATTTACAGAAAGTGCGCAATAATTAACCAAAATTAGGCAGGTGCATAAATTTGGGCACCCTTGTCGTTTTATTGATTTGAATACCTTTAGCACTAATTATTGGAACACATAATTAGTTTTGTAAGCTCATTGACCCTTGACCTACATACACAGGTGAATCCAGTTATGAGAAAGTGTTAAGGGGCCAATTGCAAGTTTTTCTCCTCTTTGCATCTTCATCTTCACTAATTCCATCTCCTGTTTCTGGTCCTGTTCATTCCCCAGTCCAGTTTCTGTTTCCAGAGCACATGGCTCTGTTTTTGTTTTGTCCCTAGCCTCTGCCTTAGCTCCACCTTAACCCTGCTCTTTCATTAGTGTTCCCACCTGTGTCTCCTTTGTGGTCCTGTCCTCTTGTTATCCTTGCCAGGTGTTTCTTGTCTGTGCTCATTGTGTATACTCCTTTGGTTTCAGTGCTCCTTTGTCTGGTGTTGTGTGTGGATGTGTGTTTCCAAGTCTTTGTGTTTCATTTATATCTACACTGGTTCACGGCTGTCCCCTGTTGGTTCCTGTCCTTGTTTAGTCTTGTTCAGGTTTGTGTTTTTGCCTCTGTACTGGTGTTTGTTTTGTTACAGTTTTGTTTTCTCCCTGAAAAAAATTCCTTCTGTGTACGTCTGCCTCCTTCTTCTCCCTGCATCTGTGACAAGAACGAATTTGTGCATCTAAATTAATCTAAATGTTTGTAGGTACAAATGTAATTTACACCTGCTCCTGAAAATGCGCAAAGTAAAAGTATAATCTGGCATGACTGAATTTTAATTAATAAAATAAATAAATAAATGAATAAATAATGAAATGCATGAAATTTTCATGTTAGTTTCGTGTGCTAGGAGGCTCCATCATGAAGTTACTTCATGTGGATCACTGCAATATAAACAAGTGTTTGGTCTGTAACCTGTGTAAATGGCTGATCTTGTGCTGATGCTGGATTTAACAGACAGCTCTGCACAGAGAACTTTAACATCTTTGGAGACGTAAGGTTTATTAGCCGAGTGATGTCTCTCTGGTCGGTTCACTATAGGTCCATTCTTTATCCCTCTATGAGAGACTACAGAGCGAGTCCAATGGGCCAAGAGCTAATGTCAAGAATAAATGCCTTTAGCTTCCGTGCAGCTTCCCCCACCTTAAGCACAATTGTGCAGGGCTAACTTTAGTGAAGGTGCAGTAGTGTGCAATTGTCTTAGACCCTTAGAAAATGATCATTATTTAAAATAATATATTGTCTAAATAAGAGTGGTGTTTGTATAAAATTTTATATAATTGTGAAAACAAAAAAGGGGATATTCTTTTCTAAAAGTATGTGCGTGTTGTGAGCCAGTGGGAAGAAACAAGTTGGTTTCCGGATGATTTTCTTGATCGTATGTATTTGTGAAATAACCAGCATACGTTATCTAGCAAAATGAAGTATAATAACCTCAAATAAAACTGCACCGTCACAAGGAGAGATGTTAACACCCAGAATATCACACTCACTGTAAAAACGTTATTTATTTTCATTGGAGCACATACTTACTGCTCAGATAATAGCTTCTTACATCTCATTTAATCTAAACACTTTTGCACAGTACTATGTATCTCAGCATTTAGATGGCATAAGTGGCCCATAAGTGGAAAAAATATATATACATTAAACGAATCTAAAAAAGTGCAGATTTGAATGCACTTCAACAAAATTGATTTCCGCTCATTTGTTTCTTTTGCTTTTCTGCAAAGATTTTAAGGCTTTTTGCTGTGGCTCCTTAGTCAGAGCGCTTCCTTATAAAGTGGTCATTTGAAATTAATGGGCGGAGCTTATGGTAATTGCACGTTAATTGCAAAGGAATGTGCACACCCACCCAATTTGCGAACATTGCGTATTCACTAACATATTCACGTTCTAATAAAAAAATATGGTGTTTACGCAGCGTTCATGAATCTGGTGGAAAGTTTTCAGGAATGTACATTTCTTCATACATTATGTGCAGTTTGCTCGTGTTTTATTACGATGGTTTCATGAATGAGGCCCACTGGACAGGGCACCAGTCCATCACAGGGACACACACACTCACACACACTTGTGGACACTTTTAAATAGACAGTCGACCTGCAAGCTTGTGGGTGTGAAACTCACACAGACACCGGGAAAATAACACCCTCCACACAAGCAGTGACCTGAGGCAGAGTTTGAACCCACAACCTCAGGACACTGGAGCTGTGTGACAGAGACACTGCCTGCTGCACCACTGCACTGCCCTGTTATTCATTCCCATTCTTTCTGAAAATCAGTGATAGAGATCTGTCTTCAGGCTTAACCGCTATGTTTCCATTGTCTCTCTGTGGATGTCACAATATCTTCAGCTAAATCAGGAAAACACTGAACTGCAGGCCCCTTAAATACTTTTATAAAATCCAAAGGACAAAATCTTGGTGTATTTTCAGACTGGTTAATGATCTCTGCTAATGGCTGACAATGATGATGTTAATTAATAGAACAACCAAATATCACCTTTAGCTTTCACTAAATGTCCACACTGAACTCATTCTCATTTCTCCATGTTATTTATTTCAGACAGCACACGTTCAGAGCAGAACCTCCAGAGCCGAGTGGTGTGTCTATGAAGACCAACTTGTTGAAGATGGATCCTCCTGGTTTCAGAAATGAAAGACTCAGTACTGACCCGAGGTGAGACATAAAAACACCACATCTTCACTTCTTACTTTGATGTACACTGCTGCTTTGCTGGAAGACTTATTTTTTTGATGCAGTTGTTGACGTTGAAGACAATCTTCATGTTTGAAGTGTCTGTAGGGACAGGTAAATCAATCGGTCAATAACTGAACTGACATTAAAATCCTCTGAGCCAAGACGCTGCTACTCACTTTGTTTACAAAGATATTTACAGGATGAAGAAGTTAAAAGTGTAATATCTGTGACCACATGTATTTAGCCATGTAGACCATTCAAAGCAGAATGAAACCAAGCTTTTTAATAATTTTGTCAAAATACTGAGAACTTTCAGTAGTCATCAGTGCAGGAATTACACTGCACCTCTTCTGAAAACACCATGTAATCTTTCCTCAGCAAGAAGGAGCACATCATTTTAACACGAATAATAACAAACAAGTATTATGAAAGTAATTGTGTTTAATTTTATATATTTTTTTAATTACAGCATGAAATAAAGAATGAATTGCTTTGTTGTCCCCAAATGACCCAGGTTAATCTCCACCGAGTAAATTGATCCTAGATTTATAAAGAACACTTAATCATTTCCGACTGCTTTCATCACTGACCTTAAAATCAAAATGAAACAAAACAAAAAAAAAAACATTAAAAAAAGATTTTTGTGGTGTTCCATATGTTTCAGCCGAAAATACATTTCCATTCATACGTTCATTCATTTTGTGTAATCAGTTCATCCTGTTTAAGACTGTGGTGTGAATCACTGTGTACAAGTCAGGAACATACACTGATCTGGGCCTCAGTCCATCACAGACACTCACACTTATTGACACTTTAAAACAGCCAATCCATCTACCATCGTGTGGACTGTAGTAGGACACTAGAGCACCCTGAGGAAACCCTGACAGGAGGGCAACAGGCAGATCACACCACACTCCCCACAGACTGTCACCTGAAGGTGTGTCTCAAACCCAAACCCCAGGAAACAGGAGCTGTGTGACAGAGACACTCCCTGCTGCTCTACTGCATCCTGTTATACATTTCCATTCTTTCTGAAAATCAGTGATTGAGATCTGTCATCAGGCTTCAAGGCTATGTTTCCAATATCTCTCTGTGGATGTTTCAGTATCTTCAACTTAATCAGGAAATATACTGAATACTGGATGGTAGACTTCTGTAGAGTTCAGTTCAATTATTAAACTAATCTTTCTCATTTTTCCAGGTTATGTTTTAAGCAGCAGACATTTAGAGCAGAATCTCAAGAGCCCAGCTGTGTGTCTATGAAGAGCGACATCTCGATGCACAATCCTCCAGGTTTCAGTAATGAAAAAATCAGCACTGATCTGAGGTGAGTATTTCTCTCTGTGGATGTTTCAGTATCTTCAACTTAATCAGGAAATATACTGAATACTGGATGGTAGACTTCTGTAGAGTTCAGTTCAATTATTAAACTAATCTTTCTCATTTTTCCAGGTTATGTTTTAAGCAGCAGACATTTAGAGCAGAATCTCAAGAGCCCAGCTGTGTGTCTATGAAGAGCGACATCTCGATGCACAATCCTCCAGGTTTCAGTAATGAAGAAATCAGCACTGATCTGAGGTGAGTATTTCTCTCTGTGGAATGGTTTCTTTTTTTTAATTTTTTTTTTTTTGTGCTTGCGCCTGTAACTACAGAACTATGTCTGGTGTGTGGAAGATTTTACACAGTTTCTACAGAGAACCATCTCTGGGATTCTCCATCGCTACAACAGATGTCAGTGTTAAAATATCAGTGACACTCAGTGTACGTATACACATATACAGTGTAAACCGCACACACACACACTGGTCTAAATGAAAGAAAAATACTCTCAACCACCACACAACAGAAACCCTTTTATGAAAAATGAAGTCATTCAGCATCTGAATTTATTACTGAAACACACTCACTCAATAATCCCTTCTGCATTCTCTCTGTCTCTGTCTCTGTCTCTAGGAGGGATGTGCGGCTCCAGGATGGTTCCAGGTGTGGAGTGTGTGAGCAGATTCAGACAGATCCAGTCTCTATCACCTGTGGACACTCTTTTTGTAGACAGTGCATCAGGAGCCTTAGGGACCAGTCTGTCCACTCTGGAGACTTGACCTGTCCCTGCTGCAGAAGGAGGTTTAAAACGGGCTCTGTTCAGTTTCCACACACGGAGGAGTCCATGGAGCTGGATGAATACAAACCAGTGGATGACGTCCTGCTCAGTGTCTCAGAGAGAAACAAAATCAGCCTGAAGAACAAGTACGAGAGCTTATTTGAGGGATTCAAAACACAAGAGAATAAAATCCTCCTGAACAGGGTTTACACTCAGCTCTACATCATCGAGGGAGAGAGGGAAGGAGTGAATGAAGAACATGAAGTTTTACAGATTGAAAACAAACCCTGGAAACAAAACCTGCCAGATACACCAATAAACTGTTTAGACATATTTAACCCTGTACAGTGTACGATGGGAGAAATGGAAGAAGACAACACAAGAGCTGTGATGGATGAAGATGTGAGACGTGAAGAAGGAGAAGCAGATAAAGATCCACAAGTGGAAAAACTTAAATGCGTTCTGACTAAAGGCATTGCTGGTATTGGAAAAACTGTCTCTGTGCAGAAGTTCATTCTGGACTGGGCTGAAGGAAAAGCCAATCAGGACATAGAGTTCATGTTTGTGCTTCCATTCCGAGAGCTGAACCTGATTAAAGACAAACAGTACAGTCTTCATGGGCTTCTGTGTGACCTCCACCCTGAGCTCCGAAGTCTGGACACAAAGGAATATGACGTGTGTAAAACTGTGTTCATATTTGACGGCCTCGATGAAAGCAGAATTCCACTGAAGTTCTCAGAGAGTGAGAAAGTGTCAGACGTGACCAAGGTGTCTTCAGTGGACGTGTTGATGACAAACCTCATCAAAGGAGACCTGCTTCCCTCTGCTCACATCTGGATAACCTCCAGACCCGCAGCAGCCAATCAGATCCCCTCTCAGTACATCAGCCGTGTGACAGAAATTCAGGGATTCAATGATCCACAGAAGGAGGAGTACTTCAGGAAGAGGATTAGTGACCAACACCAAGCCGACAGTGTCATCTCCCACATTAAGACAACGAGGAGTCTCCACATCATGTGCCACATTCCAGTTTTCTGCTGGATCTCAGCAACTGTGCTTCAGGGAATCATGAAACAAGGGACCACAGAAATCCCTAAAACTCTGACTGCAATGTACTCACACTTTCTGTGCACTCAGACGATCATGAGGAAGGAGAAGTATGAGGAGGAAGATGAGAGAGGAACTTTACAGGAAGTCCTGAGATCCAACAGGAACATGTTTCTGAAACTGTCTGAACTGGCTTTCAAACAGCTGATGAAGGGCAATGTGATGTTCTATGAAGATGACCTGAGAGAGTGTGGGATTGATGTCACTGAGGCCTCAGTGTACTCTGGAATTTGCACTGAGATCTTTAGGGAGGAGTCTGTGCTTTACCAGAGGAAGGTTTACTGCTTTGTGCATCTGAGCTTTCAGGAGTTCCTGGCTGCTTTCTATGTGTTTCACTGCTGTGTGAACAACAAGAGGAAGGAAATGAAGTTTCTGAAGCCAAAAAAAATGAAGTGGTCTGACAGTGTTTCACTGGACGAGCTGCTGGAGGGAGCTGTTCGTACAGCTTTAAAGAGTAAGACTGGACACCTGGATCTGTTTCTCCGTTTTCTGTTGGGCATATCACTGGAGTCCAATCAACAACTCCTGCAGGACCTACTGACACACACAGTGAGCAGCTCTGAGAGCATCAAGAAAACAGTTCAGTACATCAAACACATGATACAATCAGAGGATTTTCCTTCTGACAGATCTATCAACCTGTTCCTCTGTCTCACTGAAATGAACGACTCCTCTTTATCCAGTAAAATCCAGGAGTATCTCAAAACAGAGAAACACTCAGATAAGACACTGTCTGCTGATGAGTGTTTAGCATTAGCCTACATGCTCGTGAACTCAGACAAGGTGCTGGATGAACTGGACTTGAGGAAGTACAACACCACTGAGCAGGGTTATTGGAGACTGATCCCAGCTGTGAGCAACTGCAGAAAGGCAGTGTGAGTGCTGTTTCTATATGTTTTTTTTATATATATATTTCAGGTTGTTGTTGACTGAGAAAAGTTTCCAGATGTTTTACGGTCAGTAGAAGTTCTTCACTCTGTGTATAATTAGGATGTGATAAATAAAATGAATGAGACAGGTGGAGTTTGATGAACATGGATAAGACTGATGTCTTTCTCTTGTTTTCTCTCACTCACACTGTATATCACACAAATCCCCCAAGTTTATAAAAGCAGCAAATCTGATGTTTGATTCCCGTGAGGCTGAATTTCAAGGAGTGTTCAGACTTGTAGTTCAGTTTCCTTGGGTTGGACCAAATATGTAAATTCATACATTTTTATATTTTAGTTCTGGTTTTGTTACGAACCACTCGCTCTCCAGCTCACCTGAGTATTAATTAGTTACACCTGCACCTCATAAGCCACACTCCAGTGGCAGCCTTTAAGTTTCCTCTCTCCTCTCTCTTCCTTGCGAAGTATTGCCCTTACATGCGTTTAACTAAACTGTCTAATTTTCCTCTCTGTCTTCTGGTATTTCGATCTCTGCTTTTCCCCTCAGGACCCGTCATTCGCCTAGCCCCTCGGATAATCTCTGGACTCTGCTTTCCCGGTGTGACCCACGCTTTCCCTGACTACGCTTACAGGAATAAACCCATCTGGACCGTACACGTCTCTGTGATCCACTCAATACTCTTTACAAATAAAACTCCTGCGATTGGATCCTTTAGTTTCTCTGTTTTTCTTTGGACATTACAGAATACTTTACCAGTAAAAATGGATCCAGCGGAGTTGTCAGCTCACCTCGCTCGACAGGACGCTACTATCACTCGGCTCCAGGAAACAATTCAAGGACTCGTTAACCCTACCCAAGCCCAACCTGCTTCTAGTTCAACTACCATCTCTGGAGCAAACTCTCCTCACGTTCCAGTAGCGTTACCAGAGAGGTATGACGGCTCTCCCGACCGTTGTAAAAATTTCTTAATGCAATGTTCGATATATTTTGCTTACAATACCTCTCAGTTTGTCACAGAGGAACAGCGTATCTATTTCATGCTGTCCCTCCTCACTGGCGAAGCTGGGGCTTTGGGAACGTCACTCTGGGACAGTGGAGATTCCTCTCTCCAATCGATTACAGCGTTTATCGCTCTGTTTAAATCAGTCTTTGACCACCCAGCTGACGGCAAAGACCCTGGTACACGCCTATGTGAGATTCAGCAAGGTAAATGTACCGTAGCCGCATATGCAAGGGAATTCCGCACCATCACGGCCGGGAGTGGGTGGAGCAACCCAGCCTTGAAAACTATGTTTCGCCGAGGGCTTTCCAGGGAGCTACAACTTGAACTCGCATGCCGTGGGGATACTAGCTCCCTTACCGAATTCATCCAGATCGCTATTAACGTGGACAACCTGAGACGCACGCATCAACCAAGCAGTAGGAACCGAGAACCTCGGCCAATGCCTTCAACTCCCACCACCTCATCTCACGGTTTCACGGAGGACACTCCCGAACCTATGCAGCTGGGTCGATCCTCGCTGTTTGTGCAGGAACGCACCAGACGCCTGTCAGAGGGACTACGCCTGTATTGTAGGGGAACGGATCACTTTCGGGATCGATGTCCTCGACGTCCCAACCGATTAAGAAACCAACCGCATTGCGTTACTCAAGTAAGGTTATCCTCCTTATTAAATCTCATAAATCAACAGATTAACTTACCTGTAATGCTCTCGTGGGCCAGTGAAAAGGTGTCTCTGTCTGCTCTCATAGATTCAGGAGCAGCAGGAAATTTCTTAGACATCAATTTAGCCCGTCAACTAGAACTCCCTACCATTCCTGTGCACCCCCCCATACGAGTAAACTCTATTAATGGTCAACCCATAGGAGAGGGATGGGTGAAACATCAGACTATTCCGGTCTCATTGGAGGTTGGTTTAATTCATCAGGAAAAAATACAATTTCTCTTACTTCCTATCCCACGTGATCCTATCATATTAGGCTTCCTAATATTTGAGAATCTATCCCACGTCCCTACCAGGCTTACAGTGATGTGTTTAGCAAATCCAAGGCAACTCATTTACCACCCCATTGGTCATGGGATATTGCTATTAACCTTCTACCAGGGGTGCCTTTACCCCAACATGCTAAAGCCTACCCCTTATCCCGTCCTGAGGAAAGTGCTATGGAGAAATACGTGGAAGAAGCTTTACACCATGGTTTCATACGGCCTTCTACTTCTCCTTTAGCAGCAGGTTTCTTTTTTGTCACAAAGAAAGGTGGCGGCCTCCGACCATGTATTGACTACAGGGCCTTAAATAACATCACAGTGAAGTACGCCTACCCACTTCCTCTCATGTCTGTCTCTCATGAACAGTTAAAAGGAGCAACTATTTTCACTAAACTTGACTTGAGAGGTGCATGCAATCTCATTCGGATTTGAGCTGGAGATGAATGGAAAAGAGCCTTTATCACCTCCAGGGGGCACTATGAGTACTTAGTTATGCCTTATGGTTTAACTAAGAGTCCTTCTGTTTTTCAGGCCTTCATGGATGAGATCTTTCGTGACATGATTGGGAGGAGCGTCCTAGCTTACATTGATGATATTTTAATCTATTCTCATTCCGTCCCAGAACATATCGAACATGTGAAAGCAGTTCTCTCCAGGTTACGCAAACACCACCTTTATGTTAAGGCAGAAAAATGTGAGTTTCACAAAAATATCATAACCTTCCTGGGATAAACCCTAACTCCAGGTTATATATCTATGAAGTCTGACAAAGTTTCCACTATTACCTCCTGGCCTATACCTACCACAAAAAAAGATTTACAACGATTATTGGGCTTCGCTAATTTCTATAGGCGGTTTATTTGTAACTTTGGATCCTTAGCTGCTCCCCTCTCAGACCTACTCAAGCAACATCCCAAACAGAAACTTACCTGGACATCTAACGCGGACATGGCATTCGAACACCTGAAGAAAGCATTCTCCTCTGCCCCTATTCTCCGCCAACCCGATCCCGACCTACCATTCGTGCTGGAAGTGGATGCTTCTGAGGTGGGCACAGGAGCCATCCTCTCACAACGGTCAGGTAACCCCCCTAAGTTACATCCCTGTGCTTTCTTTTCTAAGAAACTACTGCTTGCGGAGAGAAACTATAATGTTGGTGACCTCCCAGCACTGGACAAGTGGTTTCACAATAGTGGCAAGACATGGGAGAAGGCTCATGTCCACCTTAGACGTGCACTCCGAACTCCGGCAGGACTACGTCAACCGTCGCCGTAATCCCACCCTGGTATTCCACCCCAGTCAGCGGGTCTGGCTATCCACTCGCCACATGAACCTCAGACTTCCTTGTAAAAAACTCAGTCCCCGGTACATTGGCCCTTTCAAGGTGCTTCGACGGGTCAACCCTGTGTCCTACCGGCTACAACTACCACCCCAATATAAAATGAATCCTACCTTCCATGTCTCCTTATTGAAACCTGTTTTCTACAGTCCTTTTTCTGCAGCTGGAACCGGTCTCCGCCCTCCTCCACCCCTGGAGGTTGAAGGTCAACCCGCATACATAGTGCGGACACCTCCAATACCTCGTAGACTGGGAGGGTTATGGCCCAGAGGAGTAATGCTGGGTACCTGCTGGGAATATCCTGGACCCTGCACTCATCGACAACTTTCATGCAGACCACCCAGACCGTCCAGCTCCTAGAAGGCGAGGTAGACCAAGGGGAGGGCATTCCGGGGCGTCAGGAGCTGCCCGTCGGGAGGAGGGTACTGTTATGAACCACTCGCGCTCCAGCTCACCTGAGTATTAATTAGTTACACCTGCACCTCATAAGCCACACCCCAGTGGCAGCCTTTAAGTTTCCTCTCTCCTCTCTCTTCCTTGCGAAGTATCGCCCTTACATGCGTTTAACTAAACTGTCTAATTTTCCTCTCTGTCTTCTGATATTTCGACCTCTGCTTTTCCCCTCAGGACCCGTCATTCGCCTAGCCCCTCGGATAATCTCTGGACTCTGCTTTCCTAGTGTCACCCACGCTTTCCCTGACTACGCTTACCGGAATAAACCCATCTGGACTGTACACGTCTCTGCGATCCACTCAATACTCTTTACAAATAAAACTCCTGCGATTGGATCCTTTAGTTTCTCTGTTTTTCTTTGGACGTTACAGGTTTGGGTCCTGAACCAAATATGTATTTTAAAAAAAGCGTTGACATATGATGTATGAAAGCGACGCATGTATGACATTAGATTTGTCGTCTGAACAATGCCCCACACTGAGCTTAATGCACTTCTCGGGGCTGTGTACCTGGTGGTATATTTTCAACTGGAAACACAACAAGACAGTGGTCAAATGGATAAAGGAGTCAAAACAGCACCTGAAATTCCTCCACTGCACAGAATAAAAAAGGAGGTGCTGTTTGTTTTGTGAGCACCAGTGTCAGAAGGAAGTGTTCACATTTGCTCTAACAAACCAAACTAACAGACAGTTCCTCACCTTCACGTTTTTTACTGTATTATGCACTGGGTTTACATTGTGTTGCAGATTGTCTGGCTGTAAGCCGACCAAGAATTCCTGTGAAACTCTCTGCTCTGTTCTGAAATCACCAAACTCACCCCTGAAAGAGCTGGAGTTCAGTGAGACTGAGCTGCAGGATTCAGGAGTGGAGCTGATCTCTGAGGCACTGAAGAGTTCACACTGTAAACTGGAGACACTCAGGTGAGATTTTGGATGAATGTCCATGTGGATAATGAGTGTATTCTCCTGCTCTGATTGGCCGTAGTTTGCCCTCAAAAAGTTTAGGCCATTGTTTTTACATCCATAAGGTTCAGAGATTTTACTATTTGTGTTTTTACTATTATCTGTTTGTAAACTGACAGTTATTCCCAAAAGAAAACATTATTCTCAGGCAGTAAAATTACCAGTAATAATAATAATAATAATAATAATAATAATAATAAAACAAAATGTACAGCATTGTAGCGCATTGTAGGTTAGTGTCGCACTCACACAGCTCCAGGGACCTGGAGGTTGTGGGTTCAAGTCCTGCTCCTAGTGACTGTCTGTGAGGAGTGTGGTGTGTTCTCCCTGTGTCCACGGTCCAAAAACACACATTAGTAGGTGGATTGGCAACTGTAGATGTGAGAGTGTGAGTGTGTGTCACCCTTTGAAGGACTGGCGCCCCCTCCAGGGTGAGTTCCTGCCTTGCACCCAGTGATTCCGGGTAGGCTCCAGACCAAGTGCGACCCTGAACTAGATAAGGGTTACAGACATTGAATGAATGAATTAATAATAATAATAATAATAATAATAATTATAATAATAATAACAATACTTAATATACTGCATTTCAGAAAATCTGTGACGATGCTAAACATGTGAAATGTGCTACATTCCGTAAATGCATTGAGAAAAGGAAAAAGGGAGGCCAGGTTTTCCTTGATTATTCATTCATTCATTCATTCATTCATTATCTGTAACTGCGTATCCAGTTTTTGACACATTTCTTCACAGGCCTAACACGGTCAGTGCTCCATTTGCAGTTCTCTAAAAAGCTGTGATAGAGCACAACACCATAGTTTATCTGTGAAAGGAAAATGGAAATGTGCTACAACCCACTGAAGAGGTTAACAGAGTTAGTAAAGTAATGATATTAATGCTGTTGTGAACAGAGGGACTACTACGACTACATAAGACACGACAGAAGACGATCAGTTCAAAGAAGGAATAGAGACTAGACCCTGGGCTAAAGTGAGACTAAGACCAGTCACTCGCTCCCCTGCTCTTATGTGTGTATTCTCCTGCTCCAGCCGAATGTAGTTTACTCTCGCTCTGTTTCTGTTTGTGAAAGAAGAGTGAAGAGTGTTTAGTTTGGAGTGAAATTCCATGTGGAAATAGAATGTAAATAGCACTAAAATATTCAGAATAACATTCAGAACACATGTTCAGATTGAGCTCATATTATACACACCCCTGAATAATTAATATTGGAGAAATACTGCTGTATGAAAATCTCATAATTCCTGATTCACATGAGTCTGAATTTCACATTCTCTATTTTAACTTCACTTTCTCCTGTATTTACTTTACCTTGCAGACTCACAGACTGTAAATTCACCCTGAATTCCTATGAAAGTCTCTGCTCTGCTCTGAACTCACCAAACTCACCCCTGAAAGAGCCAGACCTCAGTCAGACTGACCTGCAGGATTCAGGAGTGAAGCTGGTCTCTGAGGGAGGGAGGAGTTCACACTGTACACTGGAGATAATCAGGTGAGAGTTCTGTGTGTTCCTGAACTGAAAAGGTTTGTAGAAACAGTAAGATTTGCTCTAGTTTTACACAGAACATTTAATAAAGATGGGTCTGTGATTTGGACAGAGGTGATCTAAATATTTCTGATATTCAACATTCAAAACTCACATAGTTTTCCATTTAATGGTGCAGAGAATGGCTCTGAAATTGTTTACGTTACAAGGTTTTAAACCAGTCACCTCAGTGTGTTTATTAGGAACATTTGGTGGTTTATCTTTGAGGTAAAGTCTTAGTTTTAATATTTCAGGTGTTATAAATGGAGAGCTGTGATCAGAGAAGAGAGTTTGGGGCTGGAAGGTCTCTGATTCAATCCCCACAAACCACAGAAATAATTGGGGGTGGTGGGAGTGAAGGAAAAGCACTGTCCTCCTTCAGTCCATGGCTGAGGGGCCCTTGAGCAAGGCACGAACCCCCAACTGCTCCTCAGGCTTCGAGGATGATTGCCCCCAGTGCACTAGTGTGTGTGTGTGTGTTAACAGCCACATGTGTTGAATGAAGACACGTTTCATTGTACATTAAAATTCTTTTAGACCTGAGGATCTTTCTAGAGGAATAAGAACAGAGCACTTATCTACAAAGTGGAAGCACTACTTCAGCGGTGGTGAAACACAGTTAGCGTTGCTGCCACATAGCCCCAGCGTCTCTGGGTCCTAGAGTCAGTCCTCACCTTGGGTTACTGACTGTGAGGAGTGTGGTGTGTTCTCTCTGTGTCTATGTGGGTTTCCTCCAGTGACTCTGGTTTCATCACACAGTCCAGACACACATGTTGGTGTGTGTGTGTGTGAGATGTTCCTGCCTGGCTCCCAGTAATTTTTAGTGAGTCTCCGGTCCCACCGTGCCCCTGATCAAGATGAAGCTGTAACTGACATTTAACAAATAAATTAATTCCTTCATTCATTGGTTATTTTGGTGACATTTAGAGCAGACTGTAGCTATGTTCCATTGAGACCTCGACACTGTCTTCATCTGACTGTAATTCTCTCTTCCCCCGTTTCTGCCTCCTGAAGTGAGAGGGAGTTTAAAGAGAGTTTAATTTTGGGGTGAAAGTTCATGTGGAGAAGAGAATACAAACAGTGCAGAAAATATTCAGAACAATATTCAGAAAAAATGTTCAGACTGAGTCTGTTATTAATGCCCCTCTGAATAATGTAAATAATGGAAAGTATTATTTTACTCATTAATCTCATTAAACTGATTCTGAGTCTGAAATCCACATTCTGTTTGAACTGTGCTGTATTTACTTTGCTTTGCAGACTGAATGTGTATAAACTCACCATGAATTCCTGTGAAGTTCACTTCTCTGATCTGAAATCACCAAACTCCTCCCTGAAAGAGCTGGACCTCAGTCACACTTTGCTGCATGAATCAGAAGTGAAGCTGATCTCTGACGGACTGAAGAGTTCAAACAGTAAAGTAGAGATACTCAGGTAAGACACGCTTTTTATCTTTTAATTTCTGACAGAAATGTTTAAAAGTGTTTGAAATATCAGATTGTGGAGGTCTGATGGCGTGGCTCTGCTGCTTCAGCTTCATGATTCACTTTATATTTTACACACAGCACATGTTCACTATGTTCTTATTCTAGGAAACAGAAAACACCTGTGAACGCTCAGGACTCACAGGTGCAGGGCGTGGCTAGGAAACGAGCGGAAAAGACACATGGCAAGAAAAACAGAATTGAACACAGGATAACATTTCTTTCAAAACAATATGGAGCTGTTTTCTGAAACATTTCACTTGAGAATAAACAGGTTTTACAAATACAAATATAAATGTTAGTAAAGTATTGATGTATTTCCTGAAGAATTTCTCCAGATTAAATCTGTTCAGTGGCTGAGTTTCTCTGCTCTTCACAGCAGCAGGTGTCTATAGGTTGTTCTTCTCTACAATAAGTTGGAATAAAGTTTTTTTTGCTTTGTTTTTCTCGTACATTTAAGAAAGTCATCATTGAGTGTGATCACAAATGTCAGTGTGAATCCTAAATCATAAAAGACCTCATAAATGTCAAATGGCTGAGTGAGTGAAGACCTGTGATGCACTGGGGCCCTGTCCAGGGAGTGTTCCTCTTGCAGCCAGTGATTCTGGGGAGGATTCAGACCCACGTGACCCTGAACAGGACGAAGCACTTACAGAAAATGAATGAATGTTCAGATTGAGCTCATTGTTTGTGTCTCTTAATAACGTTTATAAAACACAGGCCCCAAGATTATAACAGTAGTGTTTTCCACACGTCATAATTCTTGATTCCTGTGAGGTTGAGTTTCACATTCTCTGTTTTAACTCTACACTGTGTTTACTTCTCCTTACAGATTGTCTCTCTTTAAACTGTCCTTGAATTCCTATGAAAGTCTCTGCTCTGTTCTGAAATCACCAAACTCACCCCTGAAAGAGCTGGACCTCAGTCACATTGACCTGCAGGATTCAGGAGTGAAGCTGATCTCTGAGACACTAAAGAGTTCACACTGTAAACTGGAGACACTCAGGTGAGAGTTGTGTGATTGTGAGTTGAATGTCCTTGTGGATAATGTGTGTATTCTTCTGATCCAGTTGGCTGTAGTTACCTTCACAAAGTTTAGTTTAGAGTGAAATTCCATGTGGAAATAGAATGTAAATAGCTCTAAAATATTCAGAATAACATTCAGAACAAATGTTCAGATTGAGCTCATATTATACACACCCCTGAATAATTAATATTGGAGAAATACTGATGTATGAAAATCTCATAATTCCTGATTCACATGAGTCTGAATTTCACATTCTCTATTTTAACTTCACTTTCTCCTGTATTTACTTTACCTTGCAGACTCACAGACTGTAGATTCACCCTGAATTCCTATGAAAGTCTCTGCTCTGCTCTGAACTCACCAAACTCACCCCTGAAAGAGCCGGACCTCAGTCAGACTGACCTGCAGGATTCAGGAGTGAAGCTGGTCTCTGAGGGATGGAGGAGTTCACACTGTACACTGGAGATAATCAGGTGAGATTTCTGTGTGTTCCTGAATAGAAAAGGTTTGTAGAAACAGTAAGATTTGCTCTAGTTTTACACCGAACATTTAATAAAGGTTGGTCTGTGATTTGGACAAAAGTGATTTAAATGTTTTTGATATTGAACATTTATAGCTCAGGTCTCTTTGTGTCTGTGTGGGGTGTGATCTTTCTGCATCTGTGTGGGGCGTGATCTCTCTGTGTCTGTGTGGGCGTGATTTCTCTGTGTCTGTGTGGGCGTGATTTCTCTGTGTCTGTGTGGGCGTGATCTCTCTGCGTCTGTGTGGGGTGTGATATCTCTGCGTCTGTGTGGGGTGTGATATCTCTGCGTCTGTGTGGGGTGTGATATCTCTGCGTCTGTGTGGGGTGTGATCTCTCTGCGTCTGTGTGGGGTGTGATCTCTCTGCGTCTGTGTGGGGTGTGATCTCTCTGCGTCTGTGTGGGGTGTGATCTCTCTGCGTCTGTGTGGGGTGTGATCTCTCTGCGTCTGTGTGGGGTGTGATCTCTCTGCGTCTGTGTGGGGTGTGATCTCTCTGCGTCTGTGTGGGGTGTGATCTCTCCGTGTCTGTGTGGGGTGTGATCTCTCCGTGTCTGTGTGGGGTGTGATCTCTCCGTGTCTGTGTGGGGTGTGATCTCTCCGCGTCTGTGTGGGGCGTGATCTCTCCGCGTCTGTGTTGGGCGTGATCTCTCTGCGTCTGTGTCGGGTGTGATCTCTCTGCGTCTGTGTGATGTGTGATCTCTCTGTGTCTGGGTGTGTGTGTGTGTGATGTCCTGTGATTCACTGGTGTCCTGTCCGGGGTGTGTTTTTGCCTTTCACCCAATGCTTCCAGTTAGGCTCCAGTCCCCACTTTGACATGGTTAGAGATGAAGTGGTTACAGAGGATGAATGAATGAATTTATTCATATATTCATTGGTTAATTCGGTGCAGTCTGTAGCTATGTTCCATTGAGACTAGTCCTCGACACTGTCTTCATCTGACTGTAATTCTCTCTTCCCCCGTTTCTGCCTCCTGAAGTGAGAGGGAGTTTAAAGAGAGTTTAATTTTGGGGGTGAAAGTTCATGTGGAGAAGAGAATACAAACAGTGCTGAAAATATTCAGAACAATATTCAGAAAAAATGTTCAGACTGAAGTCTGTTATTAATGCCCCTCTGAATAATGTAAATAATGGAAAGTATTATTTTACTCATTAATCTCATTAAACTGATTCTGAGTCTGAAATCCACATTCTGTTTGAACTGTGCTGTATTTACTTTGCTTTGCAGACTGAATGTGTATAAACTCACCATGAATTCCTGTGAAGTTCACTTCTCTGCTCTGAAATCACCAAACTCCTCCCTGAAAGAGCTGGACCTCAGTGACACTGAGCTGCAGGAATCAGAAATGAAGCTGATCTCTGACCGACTGAAGAGTTCAAACAGTAAAGTGGAGATACTCAGGTGAGACAAGCTTTTTATCTTTTAATTTCTGACAGAAGTGTTTGAAATATCAGATTGTGGAGGTCTGACGGCGTGGCTCTGCTGCTTCAGCTTCATGATTCACTTTATATTTTACACACAGCACATGTTCACTATGTTCTTATTCTTATTTCATATTTTATGAGGCATTTTATTGAATGTGTCTCATCAAACCACACTCTCCAACACTATTTACTGAGATCTTCCACATTGATCTGGATTTATGGAGCTGTCGGTTCAGGAACGAGACGAAGGGACTGAAGCACATGCAGAGATGGAGATTTATTAAACAAGTCACGGGAACAAGAAATAAACAAAGGGAGCACAAATGACACAGACACAAAATGAAGGACAAACCAGGGACACAGAGAGGAGCTTATGAAGGAAAACACGATAGGAAACACCTGTGAACGCTCAGGACTCACAGGTGCAGGGCGTGGCTAGGAAACGAGCGGAAAAGACACCTGGCAAGAAAAACAGAACTGAACACGTGATCAAAACATGGCAAAGGACATAAACACAGGAGAACAGTCACAGATTATAACAGGAGTTAATAACGGGGACAGCCGTGGCCTTGAGGTTAGAGAAGTGAGCATGAGACCGGAAGGTTGCCGGTTAAATTTTTTAAGGAAAATTTCATTCACGGCTGAAGTGTCCTTAAGCAAGGCGCCCAACCCACGAACTGCTCCCCGGGCACTGAGGTGGTTGGCAGCCCCCTGCTCTGGTTGTGTGTGTGTTCACTGCCCCTAGTGTTTGTGAAGAATTGCTCA